>NW_017307657.1:337526-345981 GCF_000935625.1 Nanorana parkeri
TTATGTATATATATAATTTTTTTAATTTATAATTTTTTTACATTTTTTATAGTTATTACTTTTTTTTAATAATTTGATCCATTTAAACTCCTAGGCCATTTCAGCACTTGTATATAAAACAGAGCGGATACACAAATTCCCATCTCAAGTTGCAGAAAATACAACACCCCCTAAAAATCACAATACCGCACTTGGTTGTCAATTTATAAGGTATGGGCTGCCTCAGCCGCGGCCCCCGACATCATCAAAGGGCCATGCGTGATGTTCTGTACATGAGATGCCTGTGGACATACTACACGAGATGGTCAAAGACTGCTGACATGCTAGAGGAGTGGTTGGAGACATGGTGGAGGACACAGGGCAGAGACTGGGGACATGTAACAAAAGCCGGAGATCTCGGCCATTGCAGCGGCTTTACAAATCAGCGCTTCTATTACTGACTGCTAGGGGTCTGGGGCTGCGTAACAAGTAGCAAAGAGTGGCATGTGGCCCTTGGGCCTCAGCTTGGGCACCATGGCTTGGTTGGGCAAATATAAAAGCAAAATGCAAGGATGACATGAAAACAGATGCAACTCATAGCAACCAGTTAGATCCCATTCACATTTCTATTTCTCTGCTATGGTTTGCTCCACTTTGCACTTTACTTTATCCAAATACACTATAATGTGTTGGTCTTTCCATGTGTGTTTAAAGAAACTACGGGTGAGTGGCTTAATACAGATATAATACATATATGGGGGATGTTTTAACTGACAAAGGATTTGTATTTCTGTCTATCAAGCTCGGAGATTTACACAGCTCTGCTACATAGCACAGTCCTGTCTGGAAGGGCAGGAGACCTGATTATTCTCTACTGCAGTTAATGGACTCTTACAGGTCTTGTCCCCTCCCCCAGCCTATGACTGGGCACTGAAAGAGAAGCAGCAGACTGACGAACTCATCTCTCTGTCACGCTGCTCTTTCCTCCTATCAGCATGTCCCCGGTTAGCTTGTTTAAAGTTAAAGCCAGAACTCCTTTAGGATCAATAAATAACTTCCGCAAACTGGAGCTGAATGTGCTTCAAAAGCTTCAGTAAAAAGGTATTTGAAGTTCATTGAAAGCTTTGAAAATACATTGTTAAATATTGTTTTTTCGAATACTGAAGTCAGTATGTACAAGGCCTTGGGTGAGATTTGACTTTGAGATATTCCTGCAAAATGTACAAGAATTGGACCCCTTATGACCTCTCTAGAGGGAACATGGAGCACCAGTAGTCTTCACTCTTCTGGGAAGGCTTTCCTCAAGATTTTGGAGTGTGTGTGAACTTGTGCCCATTCAGCCAAAAGAGCATTTGTGAGGTCAGGAAGTGATGTTGGATGAGAAGACCTGGACCTGAATTGTTGTTCTAATTCATCCCAAAAGGTGTTACGTAGGGTTGAGGTAAGAAACTGATGTTGGATGAGAAGGCATGGCCCTGAACCTGTGTTCTAATTATCCCAAAAGTGTTATGTAGTGTTGAGATGTGAAACTGAAGTTGGATGAGAAGACCCGGCCTGAATTGGTGTCCTAACTCATCTCAAAGGTGTTACGTAGGGTTGAGGTGAGAAACTGAAGTTGGATGAGAAGACCTTACCCTGAATTGGTGTTCTAATTCATCCCAAAGGTGTTACGAAGGGTTGAGGTGAGAAACTGATGTTGGATGAGAAGACCTGGATCACAATCAGCTTTCCAGTTCATCCTTCAAGTGTTCAGTTTAGTTGAGGTCAGGGCTCTGTGCAGGCCACTTGAGTTCCCCCAAACTCATCAAACCATGTCTTTATGGAGCTGGCTTTGTACACAGGGTCACAGTCATACTAGAACAGAAAAGGGCCTTCTCCAAACTGTTACCTCAAGCTTTGAAGTGCACAATGGCTTAAAATGTCTTTGTATACTGTAGCATTAACTGTACTCTTCATTGGAATGACCTGAACTCAACCATTTGGAAGGGTGTCCATATACTGTTGCCCATATAGTTCAAGTACCTGAAAAAGAACCATCTACAGTTCCCAAAGCAATCAGGTTCTCAATTTTACTCCATCATAACAAAGCTATGGAGGGACAGACTTACTAAAGTTACAATAAGCAGTGCACAGACTCTAGACCCTTTCATAATCAAAGCCTTGTAAATCTTTCATATATACACTTTATATTGACGCTACAAACTCCTCATCCATAACTGTCCTTTTCCCGACCTTGTTAGATAGAAGAGAGGACATCTTGCCAACTCAGAGCTGCTCCATAAACAGTTTACTTCCAGACGTCCTCTGAACTCGTGGTCACCCCACATTACAAGTGCTTTATCCAGATGGAAAAGGGACTAATCATTCTATTTGTTTATAAAATGCAGATACACTGTTGGAGAATTTTGCTTCTCTGTGGAGAACATTAATCAATGTTTCTGTGCAAACTTCAAGCAGCAATGGGGCCCCAAACAATGATATGTCACAGCTCATATTGCTTTCCGATATTATACAGGCATTGCCAGGGACAGGACTGTGACCTCAGAGGTAGAAGATTGCCGGAAAAGTTGCGCTTACACGTTACTTAGCATGCATGCAGTGGCGTCACAAGGGGGTACGGGGCGTGTGGCCCGCACCCGGGTGACACCATTGGAGGGGCGACACCAAAATGACTGACAGTCATTTTGGTGTCACCCCCTCTGAAAAGTCGGGCACTCGGTCATGGACTGAGAGCTGCAATTGCAAGAGAGATGAGGGGACCTGGTAGCACACCTAGCGGGTATACATCCCCTTCTCTCTCTGCCGGCGTCCATCACCAAGATGGCCACCAGCAGGTATCACAAAGATGGCCGTGCATGTGCGATGAAGTCATGCACATGCGTGATGACGTCACACCAGGGTGCCACCCAGTATCCGCTCCGGGTAACACCCAGTCTCGGGATGCCCCTGCATGCATGCACTTAAAGATGAACTGAAATCTGGAAGGTGTGCCCAAAAAGCCAGGCAAGAGCGCAAAGTCACCAGTATTTGCCTGTGGTCTGTAAAGTTGATCTTTTCCCAGTTACTGTCTTACAATGCCTTGTTCTGCCATCTTGGTAGAGGCAGGGCTTTGCTTCCTCATGTCAGAGCCTCCAGCCAGGAGCAGTACAGTAGCGACAGAGAAATCTCACCGCTCCAATTCTCCGGCTGCAACCCCATCACAGAGATCCCACAGGTGGAGGCAGAACAAGTGCGTGTTCACCTTCAATCAGTTCAGCTGAAAATGTAGCCGCACACCACCGGATCTTCAAATAGTAAATCCAATATTTATTCATAATCCAAAAGTGCTCCCCAATACAACAAGAGTCCACTTACGCGTTTCACCGAGTAGGCTTAATGTTAGAGACATAACCAAATCTCACTCCAAACCTTCTGAGACTAGCAGTCTCTAGGCACCCTCACATACCAGGAAGTGGGCGGATATTTTTCAGGATGAACTCCAGACAGAAAGGTAAATACTCCCAATAACATAGCAATGGCTCACAAAAAAAAGAGAACTGATGCCAAGTCAACGCCGCGATTCCCTACTCAACATACTAAACAGTTTAGAACTTATGAGTTTGTACCAGAGAAAAGGCCCAGATACGTACACAAGGTCCAGGAGGTGCAGAATTAATAATTAGGAACATTACAGCGTTCAGATCACTCCAAAGTGAAGAAATTGTAAAGGCTTCAGATACATGACATTCATTATGGGACATATGTTTTCATTCTCAGCCCTCCCATCAGGAAGTCTCTTCATTCACATCCATCAGCTCACTCAACATCAACCATGCTCGTGATCACCAATCCACCATCGTATCCCACCTTCAGGGGACTCTCCTGAATTGCCTGGAGGGGCTAGGTCCAGGAACTCTGCTCCCGATCCAGCTCACCACCAGTCCAGCTCACCACGAGTCTATCGAGGATATACTTTTTTTTTAGTATCCCTTTTTGCTGCTGGTGGCCTACAGCGGACCACAGGAACAAAATCATGTACAGTAAGAGGGGATAGTGGGAAACAATGCCAGGATATATTGCAGATTAACATAACATCACGGAGGACAGGAAACCTTTGGCATTGGGCAAGAACCACCAATTTGCCCTTCTATGGTAGGACACAAGGAATTGTCCCATGTAACACGTACCAGGTAAAGTATGTCACTGTGACTCATTGATAGGTGGACGTGATGGAAGGTAGTTGTCCACATGGTTTATTGCGGCACACCTTTTGACATCTTTCAGCCTCTTTTGCTGGTATCTGCATTAAGTCACATGACCTCTCAAAGAAACTTGGTGCTGGAAGTCTATGGAGAAGCGTCCCTGTTTGGGAAGAGGTCTCCTCAGCGGGTTATAGTAATTCATCTCTTTCCTTATCTAGAATGTGGTAACAAATCATGAAAAGTACTAGAGTATCCCTCAGGATGGGAGGCAGGTAGTTATATGATGCCCAGCAAGGACTGTTTTTCGCCCTAGGTAAGACCAGCTACTTGCTCCCCCCAGCCCCCCACCTGTGGCACAACCAGGCCCTGATGCCTAGCATGTGTCACTGACTGCGGGTCCTCCTTTAATCAATGTCTGAATGGTGACATATCCCCGCTCATTGGCAATAGCCAAGTATAACTTGGCTTAAAGCCCATCTCTGGGTCACCCCTGTACTGCAAGAGTTAACTATTCCTTTTTATCTATGGGGATTGTGTAAAGCAGATTTACTTACAATGTATAATGCAGGGCTGTGCACCCTGCCTTAGATGTGAGGACATCAGAGGGCCTCCGACCACCAGAGCGGAGAGGGAAAGTGGCTGTGGGTGCTAGTCTTAGAGCCAGCAGAATGTCCAACTTGAGCAGGAGTAGCTGAACTCCAGCCCTCCAGCTGTGCCGAAGCTACAAATCCCATTATGCTTCTGCCTTTGGGAGTCATGCCTGTGGCTGTCAAAAGTCTTGCAATGCCTCATGGGACTTTTAATTGCACCACAGATGGAGGGCCGGTGTTCTGTCGAGGTGGCCAACTCGTCGAGATCTCCAACACGTGACATCACATCTGTTGTAGATGTCGACGAGATGGTGCTAGTACGCGTGCGGCAGCCGTCACCATTTTTGCAATCCTCGTCGACTTATCCACTAGCCGTAGGTACACCTGTGTGGCTTCGAGATTGCCATCGAGTTCTGCAACTTGTGGCATCGGGTGATCGCGCAAGCGCGCTGCTGCAGATCCTAGAGCTTGATACTTCTCTTGGGTACCTGCGCAGGCGCACTGACAGGAGTTGGAGGTCTCAACGAGTTGGAGAATTCGATAGAACACCAGAGCTGCCTATTCCTGGACAAGAGGTTTACCTGTAAAGTGAAATTTCTGGGGGGAAAAAAAATCCCTATAGAAGAACTATGCAAATTCCAAGGAAAATGAGGTCTCTATAAAGAAGCATGAACCTTTCAATGCTTTTAGTCCGTTACATGTTCAATTAAAGAATGATACCGGTGGAAAGAAAGAAAGAAAGAAAGAAAGAAAGAAAGAAAGAAAGAAAGAAAAAGAAAGAAAGAAAGAAAGAAAGAGAGAGAGAGAGAGAGAGAGAAAGAAAGAAAGAAAGAAAGAAAGAAAGAAAGAAAGAAAGAAAGAAAGAAAGAAAAGAACAGAATTCTTCATGCTGAGCATTGTCGAGGTTTCGGGAAGCACACGGCGAAGCACTCGGGGTTAATGGGGACTAAGGCATGCGAGGTATTAAAGGGTATGTCGCAACAAACCAGATGTGTAGGTGATGTCTGTAATTTGACTTCCACCTCTGTGTAGACTTCTTATAAACCGCAAGTCAATCGAACAGGAAATGAGATATCCGGGGGGGTGCTCGGTACACCGAGTACACAGGACTGCGCTGCTCCCGCTTCTGTCATGGACGCAAGGGAGCGACGTTTGTTACAAAATCTGTTACTTGTTTTTTCTTTTTCTTGTTCAAAAGAAACGTTTTCCTGAGAACAAAGTATAAAAAGATGGAAAATAGCCTGAAACCGTTCAATCTTTGTGTGGACTCGATTCACCATGAGGCCCCTGCAGGCTGCAGCCATTAAAACGTTCCTCAGCAAGGAAAAATGACACATGAAACGATCCGGTCCGATCACATTGCTGAGATTCCTGTACACTGGAGAACACTCAGACCACAAGAAGAATACTACCAGCCACACACCGAAAACATGTACGGGCAAGAAGAGTGAAAACAGTTCTAAAGTAGCTTCTGTCCATTCACTAGAGGCCAGAGATCTCACAAAGAGAGCAGCCTCTATTCATTCACTAGAGGCCAGAGATCTCACAAAGAGAGCAGCCTCTATTCATTCACCAGAGGCCAGAGATCTCACAAAGAGAGCAGATATCTCACAAAGAGAGCAGCCTCTATTCATTCACCAGAGGCCAGAGATCTCACAAAGAGAGCAGATATCTCACAAAGAGAGCAGCCTCTATTCATTCACCAGAGGCCAGAGATCTCACAAAGAGAGCAGATATCTCACAAAGAGAGCAGCCTCTATTCATTCACCAGAGGCCAGAGATCTCACAAAGAGTGCATCTACTGTCCATTCACTAGAGGCCAGTGACCTAATGAAGAGTGCAGCCTCTATCCATTCACTAGAGGCCAGTGACCTAATGAAGAGTGCAGCCTCTATCCATTCACTAGAGGCCGGTGATCTGACGGAGTGGCCCATTACATCAGTGGGAATGCAGTTTGTACAGGACACAAATCTCATTGTTTTAGGTGAAAACACTAAGCCCGTGCGCTACATCGAAAATGACTATTCAATGCAACAAAAACCCTGCAGAACTCTGGAAGGAGGCCGGCAACATGATGCATCAAGACACATATGATGGGATGACACCAGCCTCCTTTTCCCAGGACACGTGTAGGTACAGAAAGACTTTCCATGACTTCTGCAGCACAATCTGGATATGGAAAGAGATTTATTAATACAACCCACCGGGGAGACGTCTACCTGAACAGGGACGTATCCCCGGAGGCCCAGCACGGTAATTGGTCATCCTGATACCTACAGACAATGGAAACTTCTCTGCAATGATCAATCTCACATCAGGAGTTCTGAGCTGCGGCTCCGCAGGAGACTTATCCCCGTCATCAGGCCGAGGAAAGTCACAATGGGCCCCATTCATGAAGGACTCCGGGTATACAAAGAGTTAACCCTGCAGTGGCGCTACCTCTAGGTACTGCAAGGGTTAACGGCTCATTTTGGTCGAGGGGCCGAAATAAAGCCTTGCTCATTTGATCCTCCATCCTGCGGAGGTCAGCGCTCACTTCTCCCCCCTCCCCCCTTTTCTCTGGCTGTGGTGTGACCCTCTATATCCTCACCTCTACTGCAAGTCAATGGACCTGCATTGCACGTGATGACATCAGCAGGGCTTAGACCACCGGAGCCCCCGGGGGGGGTAGACTGAGGATCAGGTGAGTAGATTTATTTTATTGGAACCCCTACTGGAGAAAAACGAGCAGTTAACCCTTCCAGTGCAGGGGGTAGTTGCAGTACAGGGGGTATCCCACCGCAAGGGTTAACTATTTGCATACCTGGAGTTCTTCTTTATCGTCAGCCTAAAGCGCTCCATTTTTTGTCCAAATTTAATTAGCTCAATTTAAAAAAAATAAGTTTTGGGAAACAGAAAGAAGAAAAAAAAAAGGAGACTGCATACTTACCTTTCTGGAGGCCCGTAAGTTGAAAAGTAACCTCAGATGACAGAATGGATTCCACACTTTCAGGTATATAGAATACCTACCACCCCGCCTCGAGCTGTGGTACCTACTGACGGCTCAGATGTCAGTACAGGACATTAGAGCTGGTGGGAGAAACCATAGCACGTGGCGGGGAGAGCAGGTATATAACCCACCTGAACACTTGCAGTAGCCGAAGAGCAGCATCATGGCGACTTTTCAATACACGGCCCATTAAAGTATAGAGCCTGTTCCTTTACAAGTCATTCTACTTCCTGTGTTGTCTCTATAGGGACAGGGTCACATTAAAGCCCAAACGTAACCAACATGTGTGTTTTTAGGTTTGAACTGAGTAGAGGAGTTACCGTCTGTCAGGATGTTATTTGTGACCCCTTTGGGGAGATTTTCCTTTACTTCCTTTTGCCATGCAGCCGTTAAATGAAAAATGGGGTGTGCGGTTGTCACGAGACAGTAGAACATGCAAAGCGAGTAAACTATGAAGACAAGTTCTAACACTTTCGTATGCCACTAAAAATTGTGTTTTTGTTTGTGTCCCCAGTGTTGACATTTCACATCACTTACTGTCCTGAAAGGAAGTGAAGGGCCGTTACCTCCCCCTTTCTTCCCAGTAGGGAAATGGACAGCAATGATAAGCTGACAGAGGTTATAGCTTTTCACTACTTGTATAACCAAGTCCAAGAAGTGCACTCAGAGGGGTAGGTAGGGAGGAAAGTGTCCTAACACAGAGGTGGGTGGGTGGC
>NW_017307657.1:345998-347512 GCF_000935625.1 Nanorana parkeri
CGGGTTGGGAGATCAGTGTCCTCATATAGAGGTGGGTGGGGAAGGCAGTGTGCTCAGAAAAGTAGCTGGTCCCTGTGTTCATAGGTCAACCTGACACACTCCGCCTACTGCGCCCATCCTCCCTGTACTGACCTCCTTGATATGACTTCTGCCCTCCTTAAAGCCGGCGTTCACATACTGCAGTACCTCCAACACCTATCACAGTCCATTATTCAGCATATTGATGATCTCACCATCAAGTCATTAAATGTTTCCCATCCTATGACCACAGCCAGGCCTCAGGATTGCTTCTCTCCATCAGAAACCGCCAATTCGATTCCAGCCGCCCAGCATCAACCACTTCCATTAATGTACTCTGAGTGCACCATTTATTTACAGGCGCGCTAATAGTTCACCCGCGTCCTCCCGGGAACGCAGCAAAACATGGACATTAGGTGCCAGAATGTGACGCGAGAACAGATTAATCACGGCACTAAGATGTACAGCCTCTAATTGCCTTGCAGCTCTGCCGAATACATCATCCCATTTACAGGAGGTGAAGAAGGTTCTCTGCGGTGTGGAGGCCGTGCAGAGCCATTAAATCTGAAGGTTAGGGCCTCAGTTTTATTATATGACACAATGGATAGCGGACATAGGCAGAGGCTCCGTCAGTGGCTTGGAGCAGGTCCATCCTGCCGCTCTATAGAAAAGGAGATCAGAAATGTTTTGTTCTTTGGGTGACCAGAGATCTCTGAATTCCGGGGACAATCCCTGTTATATAGGAGCTGTCCCCGTGTTCCCAAAATTTAAGAACTCAAGTGCTGAGAGCATGATCTAGGTTGGCTGAGCATATACAGCATCATCCCTTCCATGCATAGGCAAGGATCATGGGTGGTAGTGTTGTACACAGGGCCGGATTTCCCACAAGGCCACCGAGGCCGGGCTTCAGGGCGGCAGGGAGTAGAGGGGCGCCAGGGACTAGAGGGGCGGCAGGAACTAGAGGGGCAGCAGCGGTGTGTGCGGGGCACCCAGGGCCATGCAGAGGAGTGCAGAGTGAAGAACGTCCGTCCTCTGCTCCATGTAAACAGTGAGAGGGGAGAGTTGCACTCGCAGCCTTCCCATCTCAGCTGTCACAGGAGAATGGTTGTACAAATGATTGCGCAATGTTGATAAGCAATAAAATTGGTCACTTCCATGTTCTCAACATCTCACTGCCCTCACATCTGACCGCAGGACATGTGATGCGAGTCCTGCTGGACAAGGGATTACAAGTGTCTGAAATCAAGTTAGATGAGCATTTTTATTATAATGGCTCTTAAAATGCACGGCATTAACTTTGGGATGAATTTATAACTGTATTGGTTGGTATTTTGGTTTTATAGCCATCTGGAGTTGAGTAGGCCACCTCAAAGCTAGCCCTGACCAGTTATGAACTCAAGCTCTTCTAGGCGCTTCCAAGTCTTTTTCGAGCCATCTGGGGAAATACTACTCCAGCACCATGCTGAGTCTGCACTGGCCCTGCTCCCATTTGGGTA
>NW_017307657.1:347527-367543 GCF_000935625.1 Nanorana parkeri
CACCTTACTCCTCTCACACTTATAGAAGCAGCAGCGTCACAGTTCTCACCCTTAGAGAATACAGATACCCATGATGCATCAAGTCCTGAATGTTTCATCAGCAATTGGTTGGACTTCTCACGTGGTCAGATTGTCCCATGATTGCCTAAGAATTTATATATTGCGCAATAATGTCATGGCCGTGTACAGATACGCTCAGCTTGGAAAGCACACAAAAAAACAACTTTGCTGTCTACTCATGTATATTAAAGATTTATAACAGGAAAATTCCACAATCCAGGTTACAAAATGTTCCTTCTACACTGATGACTAACACTCATTTTTCTTTAGGTGACGGGAAACATTGAAGTCATAAATAACTCTAGATCGTTCTGTTATATCTGTTAAGTGCAAAAAATACCTGTTGATCCTGCCAGAAATCTTGTCAGTTGACAACTTCCTGTACTCTCTGCCTGCGCTGCATTGTGATCAGTTATATTGATTTGAAGACTTTTATGTTATGGACAAGAGGACAGGGAGAGGTTCTAGATGTTCTGTCCTGCTTCTGTAGTCCAGTGGTGTATTTTGCTTTTGTGCCGCCCTAGGCAATACTATACCTGAGCACCACCCCAGCTCTAATCTAAATTAGTCCCACCTCTTCGTGTTTAAGGCATTTTGCATAACCTGTCAGTCGCGGGATTCAGCGCGCACGGTGTATCTAGATTCTGACAGGTTGCGCTATCAACGTAGCGTGGCGCTCTAGTTCTACCTTTGCAATAGCCACCTTCTCCATTCCTGGCTTAATGGGCTCTTGCTGAGGACCTCAGAAACCGCATGTGATTGCTCCTCCTTCTCCGGCTCCTGACACCGTGCTGCCTACCTGCTAACCCCTGGTGAGACACCATAGCCCCCACAGCCTACCCGAGAGCCCGCACAGCCCACCCGAGAGCCCGCACAGCCCACCCGAGAGCACGCACAGCCCACCTGAGAGCCCGCACAGCCCACCTGGAGACATTAGGGCGCCAACCCAGAACAACACAGAGTACGTAGCTTCAAATTATTTTGTATTGCTGTATAATGTATTGCTGGGATTTGTAGTCCTCTATAGCTGGTCTCCTTACTCCCTCCCCTGGCTGCCTCTCCTCGCTCTCTCCTCTATATTCTCACAAAAAGAAATTGCAACGCACGGCGCTAGAGTGTTCGGGTTTCACTTGAAGAAAAGGTGACGGCCCTAATACAGTACAATGAGTGCTGTCATGCTAGGACAGGATCAAGGCATAGAGCTTCCAGGGTCCTGCTCCTGCACACCACCTGCAACAAATACATGCAACCACTGGGAAAAAACTTTTGAAAATATATATTAACGCATCTGCCCAGCCAAACGTTTCCTCTGTTGGATAGAGTGGGGAAGGGTTAGTACGCCTGCTGGGTTTTTACTGCTATCCAGGGCTTCATTACAGAGATTCACCCTCACTTCCTGTCCTGGTGACCTCACTTTTACTAGACAGGAAGCAAGGAAAATTTTGCAACAGCAATTAAAAGCAGACAGAGTTCTTCTAGCCTTCAAAAGGGGTCCTAGTCTATCCCTGCTGGAGATTTCCCTTCATTTCATGTCTAGTGAGATCATATTCCAGGGACAGGAAGGTAAATCTCTCTAACAGACCATAGGACAGCAGTAAAAACCCTTCCTTACCTCTCTGGGGTAGATTTAGAAGCTAAAAAAAAAGGTCTGGATGGACACGCACTTTAAGTCCACCTAGCAGTTCTGCAATCAATGCATGGGGAAATGGTGAGGATCTTGTTTTCATTTAAATGCACACTTGGGGTGGAGGTGTCCTTGAAGGAAATGGGTCATCCTTACCCACAACCCCTCATATTGATATTAATCTTCACACAGTAATGTTGTGCGTTTCGTCCTTCAATAGAAAAGCTGCACGAGCTTCCTCGCCCTGCTCTGTGTGCGACAGGAAACTGAAAATGATTTATATACAACTAAAAATAAGAGCTCTGACTTCCACTGTGATTGTCACAAGACTCTTCCGGAGTCCGGTAATCCATAGTAACATCGCTCTATTGTGTGTAAATAGATAAAGAGCTGACCTACTTTCATTTCACAGCTCAACTTTTTACTGTACAAGGCGTCATTTATAACCCGGTGACAGAAGAAACTAGTTTAAAGGGCCAGTCCACCCACAACTGAGACTTCAGTATTTTAGGGATTCTAGAGTGTTAAACCTCCTCTATCTCCTGGGGGTTCTATTGGCGAGATCCCTGTGCTAAGTTCCCGGCGGCCTGTACATGTGCTGTGCCCATTATGAGTGGCTCCATCCGTTCCTGCATGCAGTTCCCTGGTCTGTACACTTGCTGTGCTCCTTATGAGGGCTTCCCACCATCCCTTCACCAGGTTCCCGTGTCTACGCAGCTGCTGTGCTCTTTATGAGTGGTTCTCACCATCCCAGCACTAAGTTACCAGGTATATACACCTGCTGTGGCCATTATGAGGAACTCCCATCATCCCTGTACCGAGTTCCTGGGTCTGTACACCCGCTGTGCCCATTATGAGGGACTCCCATCATCCCTGTACCGAGTTCCTGGGTCTGTACACCTGCTGTGCCCATTATGAGGGGTTCCCATCATCCCTGTGCCGAGTTCCTGGGTCTGCACACCCGCTGTGCCCATTATGAGGGGCTCCCAGCAATTGTCCGCTGAGTTTCCTGGGTCTGTACACCTGCTGTGCCCATTATGAGGGGCTCCCACCATCCATGCTGGATTTGTATATATTTTAAACAAGGGAATGCAACAGGAAAAGATGGTGGGCATGAAAAAAAACAATTCCCATTTTTTTCCTTTCGGGGGAGAGGGCTTTCAAATTTACTTTTATTTTTTGAATGTTGCACAGAGCTTCCTCTGCAGGAGCACATGCCATAGCATTGAGTGCAGGGCCCTCTCTGCACAATGGAGGCCGAACCTACTGCCACGCTCAGCTTCAGTACACCAGTCTGACACACTAAGGACGGCACGGCACAAGGTGACAAGGCTGCAGTGAGACAATGTTGTCACTGTTCTCACAGGTGCAACAGGAAGACAGAGATAGAAATCGGAAAGGGGTTCTACCTACTCTACTAAGGGAAAGCATTTCTAGTTCCGAGTTGCCGTTGGAGCGTTTCCTTCACTTTCTATCTGAAGCACCAGATGGACAGGAAGGACAGGAAGTAAGGGCAAATCTCTCTAACAGAGTCCTGATAGCAGTAAAAACATGATAGGGGTTCCAATCCTTCCTTACGCTATTCAAACCTAAGGAAACCTGTTATGGCTGGACATACCCTTTCCACTGGTAAAGCTGAAGAATTATCATAGAAGACTTTAGTGGTACAATGGAAAGGAATGTGATGTTTACATATTGGGAGGAGAGGCGAGCCATTGTCAGCGAACCGGTAACATAACAAAAGGCGGATTAGTAGAGTATAGTGCACACAAGACACCGCAGTAGGCAGGTAAAAAAGTTCAGCATGTGGTGGAGCTATGGGAATGTTTACTCTGAGGGACGTCTCCCTACAAAGTCCACATGGGATAGAGCCAGGTATAAACACTTGATCCATCTCCAGGATCATTATTAAGTCAAAAGAAATATAATAAAAGCTCTGGAGACAAAGAAAAGCATCATTGCCAGGCTCTCTGGATCTTTGTCTACTCCAACCTTTCTTAACCAGCGTTCTGTGGGACCCTAGGGTTGCTCTAGAGCCTTGGTTCTCAAATGGTGGGTCGCGACCCAGTGTTCAGTGGTTTGCCACATGAGAGGCTCCTCAGCCTACCCCTAGCGCAGCACAGTCAGTTCTCACGCCAAGCAGCTATTCATATGCTGCTCGGCACCAAGTGTCAACTTGAAGTTGGGTGGGGTGGAGCTATGCCCGCGAGTAGGCTCCAGCCATACGTGCATTGATAACAGCTTCTTCGCATGTCCTGTAGAGGTGCCTGACATGAGGTGACGCCATGTTCTGGCTTCCGGCAGCTCTACAGGGCACCCAAGGGAGTTTTTTTTTTTTAAGCCCGTGGAGCGTGCTCGTAAACGAATCCCCTGTGAACAAAAAAAGTGACCCGTGAAATCACAGCACAGAAAAACGTGCACAAGGGTGCTTGGTCCTTCAATAAAGAAGGGACCATACTTTCCCGACCCCCCGGGGCGGAAGGCTCCTGACGGGTTGAGTCTGTTGGTCCACCAACCCGAAGGCCGGTGGACCCTGATCCTTTGGGGACCTGCCGGAACAGGTCCCTCACAGTACTAGGTGGGGAGGAGACAGAGAACCCTGTATGAGGGCACAGAATCTCCTCCCCACATCGGGAAAAGGCCTCGAAGGAACCTACGCCCTCTGCAATCTGTGGGTAAAATTTCAATCAAAAAGTGCCAATCGTGCATATGGAGCAATAAATAAATAATAAGTGCCAGTGCACCACGCTGACAGGCCTTAGGGGCCGGAGTGCAAAAATATTGCCCCAGACTAGCCATAAGGCCTGTCTCAGAGGCGTTGTGCAGAAAATAGCAATATGGTGCCGTTTCCTAGTGCACAGTGAATCACTTGTGGGGTCCCACACCCTAGTGATTTTCTGATGCATCCCTGGGACGCCACCCCCAGGGGGCACAGCACCACGGGCTTCTGCCGTCCCCCAACCCTCCAGCCAGACTAAGCTTCGCATCTGTTCAGTCAGAAAGCCTGTACCGGGATGTTCCCCTCTCACAGGAAGCAACCCAGCACGCTCTTTCACTCCAGCGAGTACTAAGTAACCATCCCCCGCAAGGACGGTTCTTTTCCCCACCGAAAACTGATAAGAACAAATACTACACTTGATCTTAGCCAAAAGGCAGAGAAGCCTTTTAGCACCCAAGGGAGTTGCGTAAGTAATGGAGGGAGCTCCGTCACAGCACAGCAGCCCACACTGGACCCCAGGCTGAGGATCCACTCCAGTTCTCATAAGGTAGGGAGACTGGGTGGATCTTAAAAAAAAAACAAACATTTTTTTGGAGTGTACATGTGTGTGAGTTTGTGTCTTTCAGTGTTTTTGGGGGCCCGTTCACACTAGTACAGTGCGTTAATCGAACAGTCCTGTGCGATTTAATGCACTGTACCATGCAATCGCACATACCATGTGTTCTGGTGTGGGAGGTGTGTTGCCACTCATTTGAATGGCACCCCAAACACACCTCCCGCTCCACAGTTCGATCACCCGCACCAGAACGCGCAGTACCGCAATTCCATGCGTTCCATTTCAGTGCAACTTGGGTTACAACTGAATGACCAAGGACAAATGTGGGTCTTGAGGTTATACAGGTTGAGAACCACTTCTCTAGAGGTTTTCTTAACCAGAGTTCTGTGGAATCTAGGGTTCCTATAGAAGTAGTTATGGGTATACACTGGGCCTTCTCCGCTGGCCAGCGGTATAAGCAGGTCTGTCTCCGCTGGCTATCGGTATAAGCAGGTCTGTCTCTGCTGGCTATCGGTATAAGCAGGTCTGTCTCTGCTGGCTATCGGTATAAGCAGGTCTGTCTCTGCTGGCTATCGGTATAAGCAGGTCTGTCTCCGCTGGCTATCGGTATAAGCAGGTCTGTCTCGGCTCCGCTGGCCATCGGTATAAGCAGGGCCTTCTCTATTGACCAACAATGTAAGTGGTTCCTCTTGATGGGAACTTCACTGACCACCAATCTAAGGAGCCCTTCTCTACTGATCACTAATGTAAGTTGGTCTTTTCTCCTCTGATCACCAATTCCACGGGACCCTTTTCCACTGACCACCAATGTAATGGAGTACCAATGTAATGGAGTACTACACTGGGTAAATGGGCACTTTTCACAGACCACCAATGTAAGGAGGCCCTTCTCCATGGACCACCAAACTAAGGAGATCCTTTTCCGCTGACCAATGTGAGGGGATGCTTTTCTACTGGACACCAGTATAAGGTAGGAAGCACTACAATTTTTACGGGCTGTACTTCTCTTCTGGCCATTACTATTATTTGTTACATTTTATTTTTATTAATGAAGTAATTCTGTCCTATAGAGCAGCCCTGGGTGTCAAATACTCCAACTACACCACATTCCTTATTCTTTTGTTTATTCTTATTTCCACAATGACTGTTCATGCTCATGTCCAGTACAGGTGAAACTCGAATAATTAGAATATCGTGCAAAGTTCATTTCTTTCACTAATGCAACTTAAAAGGTGAAACTAATATATGAGAGAGACTCATTACATGCAAAGCAAGATAATTCAAGCCGAGATTTGTCATCATTGTGATGATTATGGCTTACACCTCATGAAAACCCCAAGAACCCCAAATCCACAACCTCAAAAAAGTAGAATATTACATGCAATCAATAAAACAAGGATTGTACATAGAACAATATCGGACCTCTGAAAAGTACAAGCATGCAAATGTACTCAGTACTTGGTTTGGGCCCCTTTTTCAGCACTTACTGCAATTACTTTTGCATGATATTCTAATTATTCGAGTTTCACCTGTATTATGGGTTTGGTTGGGGGAATTAAAGCAAGTCTCTTCTATTCCTTTGCCCTGCATGTGCACAGCACATGTGTGCTTATTGCCTAAAGGACCAGAATATATACATATCAAAGTATGTTTTCTGTCTGTCTACTCCCCGATCCTCCAGCTTAGCAGGCTGCATTCACAAAGTCCTGTTCAATTCCCAGCACTTCTTCTTGTTTGCAACTGCAAATCATATAATCCCAGTAATGGCCAGTTAAATGCTGCGCTATATTCCCAGGATTAGATTAATCTTTAATGGAGAACCATTCTAACACCTGGGCCAGAATTTAGCTTAGACAGCAGACACAATGACAGTGTTTGCTGAACTTCCCCTCTATAGTCTAACTCCAGACACCCCTCTAGAGGTCCTACCTCCTAGTGGGTGCAAAATTGCACTTTACTTGACTCCATCTTGTTTTGAATATCATCATCCTATGCCTGCATTAACTTTGCATGAACTTTCGAAATATGCCAATGGAGGACCAAACTTTCTACATTCCAGTAAGGTGTCCTTGGGGATGGGTGAGGAGAAGGCCTTAGGGTATGGTGGAGGTGTGGAATACGTGTTGTCATTCTTGTTTCCCATTTGCATCTGTTTATTGAGTACTTTGCCCAAGGCAATGCTGTCCTGGTTTATTTGTCCAGAACAATGGTCACTTTTCCAGTTCACCTATTCATAAAAGAACTCAGAGTCTCGTCCTGGTTTGACGACACTCCCCCCCTGAGGCTGCTCCCCCCCCCAGCATATATTTTAGGTTTTAATTGTAATTTTATACTTACCTCTTCCAGACAACTTCAGATTAGTCATGAAGCGCCGGGTTCTCTGCTTCTGTGCTGAGTGATCCTCAAAGACGGAGAAAACGGCGCTGGCGTGATAGCATCCATGCCGCTCTCTGCACCATTACACTGAGTGCAGAGAGCAGTGGGTTCACACCCTCAAACAGGTCCATGATGCCCCTGACTCTGGGCAAAACGCATCCCAGAAACTGAGGACATCTAGTGGTGGAACTTAAATACTGCGTGAGACAGCACCGGAGAGGAGGCGGGTATTGTAGCCAGAGGTGTTAGATTTTAGATTTTAGCTTGTCTGAATTGTCTGAATTGCATGCACTACTTTTGTAAACCGCAACACACGATATTACAGTACCTCACGTCGCGCTGCGTTCCACCGCATTTCTGCTGGGAGGTGCGTTAAGGTGCCATTCACGTGAATGGCAACACAATGCTCCTGCCATATGGTAACTAGGGTTGCAACATTTCAAGCGAAACCCGAACACTCTAGCGAAGGGCTGACATTTTTTTGGCCGAATGAGTCCTGGCTTATTCATATGTAAATATAACAGTTGAGACTCTTTTCAGTGGGGGGGCCAGTAGCCCCTATCTTAATTTTGGTTGCCCCTGTCTGCCTGACATCTTGTGTTCGGGTCTCTGCTGCCATGAAACCCGGACACAGCATTCAAAACCCGGACTGTCCGGGTGAATCTTGGACAGGTGGCAACCCGAATGGTAACTCATGGTAGTGCTGCAAAACGCAATGGGCCCTAAAACCGGAATTCAGACAAGCTAATTTTTTAAAATATGTTTTTTTAATAATAACAATATTATATATATATGTATATATATGTATATATATAAATTTTGGGGTTCCACCCAGATTGGTCCGCCTTGTCGCACGCATGCCAACCTGCTAATTTGATATTCTCCATCTCCTGAGGAAGCGCCCTCCAGCGCGAAACGGCGGGACCTCCACTCTTATTAATTTGCAAACTAATCATGTGTATTTTCTAATTATGTCATACTATTTACAATCAATGAATCATGTAATTATTGATCTAACTTCATGAGTGGAGTGAGTCTGCTTGGGAGACATCTAATTAGCCGGCTTTCACATATTCATTTTTATATTATTTTTAATCATTATTTAATAAAAATAAGTTTTTTTTATTCTCAAACTGTCTTGGAATTGTCAATCGGCACCTCAAAAGCCCCATCTTGATCTTTCCTTCTTTGACCTTATACCAGAACTGTCCCACCTGCTAACAGATTTGCAAAGAGAAAAGGGTTGCGATTCAGGCACACCTGCCATACAGCAGAGCCTGGTTAGTGACTCCACATTTCTCCATCGCAGTCAGAGATGTTCCTTTAATGAGGCAGCCTGAGGCCCGGCGGCATCTCATTGGATCACGTGGTCACCAGATCTTTCCTGCCAAAGTGTCCCAGGTTGCAAAGAGCATCCCGCCCAGCTCACGGCAACCAGTGACATCAGTGAGCTGGGTGGGACGCTGCCACTGCCAGCACCAACCACCCACCCCAACCTCAGATGCACCAACACAGTGTGGTCACTGACCCATCTACAGCCTTACTGTATAGTAAGCGGTCTGGTGTTAGAGTGACAGCAATGGGCCTGGAGTTAACCCTTTAATGACAAGGAAGGACACAACCCCTCCCCTATCTCAGCAGAGAAATGTTTTTTTTAATGATTTAAATTGATAAAAATAGATTTTTTTGTAATATATATTTATAAAAAAATCTATCTATGCACAGCAATAGCTGCCTTGAGGCTCTTTATCTGCTTAAAGCTAAGGGAGTCACCACTAATGAGTCACCTGACCATCTCCCCAAGCCAATTTCAGCTTTACCTTAATTATCCTTTCACTTCCTGTCCCAGAGAAACAACAGCGAGGACCTGTTCACACTATCATGTCGCAGCAATGGCATGCGTTGGTGCAATGCAGTGCCATCCATCCTGAATGGCACCCCAACACACTTTGCCGAGGCCAGGTGTCACCCGGAACGGTGACCAGGTGACACCCCGCAGTGTCGTCATCGCGCATGCGTGGTCATCTAATTGACGCCTGCCGGCGGTTATCTTAGTGATGGACGCTGGCAGAGAGAGGAGGGGACGTTCACCCGGCGAGATGAGGTATGCCGCCGTGTTCCCTCCTCTCTCCTGACCCTGTCCGGCTCTCGGTCCTTAACCTAGTGCCCGACTTTTTAGAGGGGTGACACCAAAATGACTGTCAGTCATTTTGGTGTCACCTCTCCAATGGTTTCACCCAGTTGCGGGCCGCACCACCCACTGAATGGGCCACTGAATGGGCCCTAAGTTACGTCAAAATCCCCACTTAGACAGTGGTCACCAGAACAGGTGTGTCCTTGGAAGATGTATTCCTGTTGGTTTTCCCATCACTTTATCTTCGGGCAACAATGGTCACCAGGACAAATAGAGAGGGTGAATCTGCCCAACAGAAAGAGAGGGAACAATAAAAACCTGACATGGGTTCTAACTCTATCCACCTTCTATTTAAAAATAATTTTGGCTACAAATACACATTGAGGCTAATGGATGAATCTTCCTCCCACACTGGGAGGAAGATTTATCCATTAGCGGATACTAACGGAGAAGCTTTTGTACTAATAATACTTGGGGGATGATGTATAAAATCTCCACCCAGCGAATGGCTGAGCGAATGCCGTTCACACAGCAATATGGCCACTAGATAGAGCCGAGGAGCACAGGAACTTCCTATGCTCCTCGGCTCCATCTAGTGGCAGTAATGATGCGTGACGGCATTCGCTCAGCAATAGTGTATTGCTGAGCAAAGTTCCTGTGCTCCTCGGCTCCATCTAGTGGCCATATTGCTGTGTGAACGGCATTCGCTCAGCCATTCGCTGGGTGGAGATTTTATACATCATCCCCCAAGTATTATTAGTACAAAAGCTTCTCCGTTAGTTGATAAAGATCCCACACTGCTGAAATAAACAAAACACGGACTCTGATGACGGAACAAGAGGGACGATCTTATGCAGATTAATTGAAGAGACATTGCTGAAAACTCAGAGCTGTCCCTGAAAGCAAATATTGACTAACACACGGGTAAGAGACTCCAGAGCCACTGAGGAACTACAAGTCCCAGCATGCCTTCGCTGGAGTGTCCCCAACCACACCGGCCTGGAGCATGAGCCGTGTAAGCGACATGCTAATACAGGTATTGTCAGCGTTGCGACACGCTGGTTTCTTACCCTTATCTGTGGGAAACACCCAGCAAACAGTCTGTTTATGAGTCGTTAACCCCCCACGGCCTGGTGTGATGACAGACAACATACTAGATTTCTTGTGGGCGATGGGGGAAGAGAACGCTCATCACATGGCGTCTGCTGGGCTCTGTGGTTTCATTTCTGTTCAAATTCATAAGCTGAAAAACGCGCGCAATTCCCTTCAGACCGCGATGACGGCGTGCAGAACCCAACACAATAGGGAGCAGAAAACTAGAAGAAGTTTCTGTAAGTCAGACAAGAGCCGAATCATGTACAAGGACCTCACCAGACACAACTGTTAAAGCTGAAGTTCAATCCGCTTATATTTTGCCTTTCCCGGTCTCTCTCCCCCATCGTGCTAATGACGCTTCTAAATGAAACTTTTCCATTTTCATTACATACCTTATATTAGTTCCAGTGACATCATAATAGGCTCTCTGTGCTTCTCTATGTAGATCATGGCTGGTGGGAGGGGCCTGAAAACATCACAGCAGAAAGGCATCATGGCACACTCACAAACCAGCATGTAAAACAACTTGTCTCACCACTAAGGACAATGACAGAGGTTTGGATACACGTCTTCTGCAGAGGATGTGTAAGCCGCACTGCCGCGCCAAGGCACCTCTTATAGTGCGGTCCTAACTCTAAACTATGAGAGTCTCCATCTTGGAGCACATGGGGGCAGAAGATATCAAATTGGGTGCAGGCCTGTCAGGAGGAAGCCCAGCCTCCTTAAAAAGGTACAAGAAAGCCGCGGCATAGTTTAGAGTTCGGACCGCACTATAAGAGGTGCCTTGGCGCGGCAGTGCGGCTTTCACATCCTCTGCAGAAGACGTGTATCCAAACCTCTGTCATTGTCCTTAGTGGTGAGACAAGTTGTTTTACATGCTGGTTTGTGAGTGTGCCATGATGCCTTTCTACTGTTTTACTGTTCAAAGCCCATTTCGTGTGCACCTTACTGTATAACTGGTAACAAATTGTTGAGTGCGTT
Organism: Nanorana parkeri; assembly: GCF_000935625.1. Lineage (NCBI taxonomy): Eukaryota > Metazoa > Chordata > Amphibia > Anura > Dicroglossidae > Nanorana > Nanorana parkeri. Next base: position 359,073 of record NW_017307657.1, read on the forward strand.
TGTCGTTTGTTTTGCTTGACTGAAAACATCACAGCCTCCTTTCAAGAGTCCTCAGCCCTGATGTAAGCAGTGGGCCGGCTATTGGGAGGAGTTATGTTAATATCAAAATGCTTTGATGGGTGGATGTCAGTCTGGAGGAGCGGGCATTGCTAGGCAGGCTGGATTTGCATATAGACCAGCCTAGGTAACGCGCACATGTGATGCCGAGCCTCCATAATTGAAAACAAGGATATCCATATCCCTCATTCCTCTATTTGGTTCCCAGGAGTGAAGCGTGGACGTTCATTGTAAGCTTCAAGTCACGACTTTATCCCCCATGTGACAACGCTGGGTGCCTGAGCAGCCAATCGCCAAGCACCAGTGCTGTCATGTGGGAGGAGAGAGGAGGGAGTCACATGCTCTCCATACCAGGTATTTCTCTTTTCTGCAAATGCGCCAGCCGGGGGGAGCAAAAGGAAAAATGAGTATGTGCCCAGCATTCTGATTGTCCGGGAGGCCGGCTCCGTGCTCCCGTCACCAGGGAGCATGGAGCTGGCTTCCTGGCCAATCAGGAAGCCTAAGTGGGGGCAGGCAATGACCCGCCCCCTGGATTTCTGATTGGCTGGCAAGCTGGCTCCATCGTCACTTGGTGACGAGGGAGCATGGAGCCGGATTCATGGCCAGTTAGAAAGCCGGGCGGCGAGTAATGACTCGCTACCCGGCTTCCTTATTGGTCGGGGAGCTGACAAATCAGGAAGCCGGGTGGCGAGTCATTACCCGCCCCCTGGCATCCTGATTGGCCAGAAAGCCGGCTCCATGCTTCTTCATCACCTGGTGACAAGGAAGCATGGAGCCGGCTTCCCAAATAATCGGGAAGCCAGGTGGCAAGTCATTACATGCTGCTCGGCTTTCTTATTGGGACTTCCGGTATCGGCGAGTACCGAAAAAATAAATATCGGTACTTGTACTCAATACCGAAAAACCGGTATCAGTGCATCCCTACTCTTATATACTCGTATACTCTATATCTGTATGTCCTGCATCTGGGATGGAATATGTCCCAAAGCAATCCAGGGATCCCGCTGATCATCAGTCACAGTTCTCTGTAAACAAATCATTATGTAAATGTTCAGACACAGCGAGAAACGTGCGCAATGTGCCGGCTTTACTTCTCTCACCCATACCAGGAAGTGGAACATTCTTCATTAAATCTACACTCCATCCCCCCTTCAGTCTTCTATCTGACCTCCGGCCCCCCTTCAGTCTTATATCTGACCTCTGTCCCCCCTTCAGTCTTATATCTGACCTCTGGCCTCCCCTTCAGTCTTCTATCTGACCTCTGGCCTCCCCTTCAGTCTTCTATCTGACCTCTGTCCCCCCTTCAGTCTTATATCTGACCTCTGTCCCCCCTTCAGTCTTCTATCTGACCTCTGTCCCCCCTTCAGTCTTATATCTGACCTCTGGCCTCCCCTTCAGTCTTCTATCTGACCTCCGTCCTTCCCTTCAGTCTTCTATCTGACCTCCGTCCTCCCCTTCAGTCTTCTATCTGACCTCCGTCCTTCCCTTCAGTCTTCTATCTGACCTCCGTCCTCCCCTTCAGTCTTATATCTGACCTCCATCCTCCCCTTCAGTCTTGCACAGTTGTATCGGCTCCTCTCCTGGACTGAAATTGCTTCCTCTGATATCACTGCACACTGTGAGCTCCTCACCGTGTGCATTAGAAGCTGCAGCAAGTCAGAGCCGGCCTCATTTCCTGGCTGGAGGAAGTCCAGCATCATCTAGCACTTTCCTCCCCTACCTGAATGTCCCTGGCCCCGCCCATTTCATCATTGGATTTCAGTTGTATAATCTTGGAGGCTCAGCGTCACATGTGGGCGTTACTTAGAGTGGTTTATATACAAATACTGCCTGCCTAGGAACACTCACTCCTCCAGACTGACATATACCCATCAAGGCATTGTGATATTTGCATAACTCCTCCCAAGGGCCCGCCCACTGCTTGCATCAGGGCTCTTGAGAGAAGTACAGAAGCATGGTGCTGGGATGTTTGCAGGAAGCTATGTACAGCAGGCTCCTCCCACCAGCCAGCCATTGTATAGAGAAGCACAGAGAACCAGCGATGACATCACCGGGTCTAAAATAATGCAATGAACACAGGTTTTATTTGGAATGTTCCTCAGCATGTTGATGGGGACCAGGTCAGGCGACATATAAGCAGTTTAACGTTCCCGGATGCAGATTAATGTTCGGTCCGGGTGTCAAAATAACACCATTTCCCATACAGACCTCCGTGGCCATTGATCAGCGGGCCAGTACTGCTAACAAACCCAACCAATCAGCTCCCTTACTAGCAGCTCTGGGGGCCCAAGGTGAATTCTAGTTTAATCGGGGGCCCCGCAGGGACAACATCAGGTGAGATCAATGTAAGAATCACTTTGGCGGTAGACCCGGAGCCGCTGTGCTGATCTCTGCGGGTTAGAAGTCAGAGAGGCCTGCAAGTGTTCACCTATCCAACTGAATGAAATGACGACTTTCCACTGCTGATTACTGGACAATAGTCAATCGCTACATTGTTTCTGCTCTACAACATGACAGATTTGGGGCCCCGAAGGGACGACAACGGGTGATATCAATGTAAGAATCTTTACGGCGGTAGACCCGGAGCCGCTGTGCTTTGCTGATCTCTGGGGGTTAGAAGTCAGAGAAGCCTGAAATGGAGATCAATGTTCCCAATTGAATTAAAACAATGACTTTCCACTGCCAATTACTCTACAATAGTCAATTGCTACATTGTTTCTGCTCTAAGACATGAGAGATTCGGGGCCCCGAAGGGACGACAACAGGTGATATCAATGTAAGAATCTTTTCGGCGGTAGACCCGGAGCCGCTGTGCTGGTCTCTGGGGGTTAGAAGTCAGAGAAGCCTGAAATGGAGATCAATGTTCCCAATTGAACGCAATGCTGATTTTCCACTGCCGATCACTGGACAATAATCAATCGCTGCCTTGTTTCTGCTCTACAACATGACAGATCCGGGGCCACACAGGCAGCATTGTAGCAGATCCAGAGATTGATACCTACTTACAGGGATATGCAGCTGCAGATTGCTGGCGCCCCATGGTCAGCAGCATCTGCGTTGGATGATACGGGTCGCCGATGACGCCGTCACATTAATTGTCGCGGTCAACACGCTCTCAGCGCAGAGAACTGTAAACCCTGCAGCCCCAGTCCTATAAGATGTCCCCATCAACCTTAAAGAGACCTGGTCACCAGAACCTTCCATTCAACAACAATCTTCCCGTAGGATGATATGAGCATTTCCTGCATATGAGTTCCCTTGTCTACTCAGCCAAAGCCCCGAGGCTGCTGCTGGGGTCCGCCATCTTGGATGTGATGTCAGCAGACTCCGAGCTGTCACTCACGTGTAACGCTCCTGTTTGCTCCTCCCCTGAAAACTACATGAAAGGGCATGTATAGAAGTGAGGGGAGGGGCAGAGGAGCTTGGCCAGCACAGACAGCAATTAGATACTCCCAGAAGAGGAGCAGGCGATGATGTGAAAGGAGGGGGGTGGGGCCTGTGCTAGGGAACTGACTAGTCAAACGTTTTTGCACGTTTAAAGGAACATTGCAAGTGAATAAAAATATAATTTATGGGGCACTTAAAAGACTTGATTTTTTGGTGCCTTTACCTGCAATTTTTAAAGTTGGGAGACGGATTCTCTTTAAAATACACCCAGTTAGTGATCCTGTTACAGTCAAGAACATGGCATTGGGAAGACCTCCACGCAAGACAAAGAGGGGCAGTGAAGTGACATTTGTGGGGGCATTCGGGGCAAACTGGGTACAGGAAACAGCCTCAGGCTCCCTCATTATAGGGACGGCCCTGGGTGGAGACAAAATGTGGAAGACGCATATTCCAGTAGTTGGTAGATGATGAAGAGTTAACCCACCGGACAGCTTCCTCAATCTGTCCGGGTCTGTACACCAGCTGTGCCCATTATGAGGGGTCCCCACCATCCCTGTGCTGAGTCCCCGGGTCTGTACACCAGCTGTGCCCATTATGAGGGGCCCCCACCAACCCTGTGCTGTGTTCCCGGGTCTGTACACCAGCTGTGCCCATTATGAGGAGCTCCCACCATCCCTGTGCTGAGTTCCCGGGTCTGCCCACCTGCTGTGCCCATTATGAAGGGTCCCCACCATCCCTGTGCTGAGTTCCCGAGTCTGTACACCCGCTGTGCCCATTATGAGGGGCTCTCCCCATCCCTGTGCTGAGTTCCCAGGTCTGTACACCCGCTGTGCCCATTACGAGGGGCTCCCACCATTTCTGGACACACAAAGCTGGGCAGGAACATCCAGAACAGGAAATCATAGCAGAAGACTCACTGTTGGAGCATCCAAGACATAGAAGGGTCCAGAGGCCGACTCAGCCCACCGGCTCCACATATCATTTAAATACCACTGTCTGATGGACTGATTATATAACTCATGGCTTGACCAATCCCTGGAGTCAGGTTGCCAACAGCTGGCGCCCAACTTATGAGGTTTTCCCTAGTTTTTGCCAATGGAGCTGGCTCTGAAAAAATCCCACTGGCTCCTGGATTGGACGGAGTGGCTCCTGAATTAATTTGTCCACCTCTAATTTAACACTCACCCCCCCCCCCCCAAAGCCTAAAACAAAAACCCCTAACCCTACGCTAAACCCTAACACCATACTAACCCCTCGTCCTGGGTCAACCATACTAACTCCCCTCATATGGGCAACCATGCCCAATCCTCACACTTGTGGCCACAACCAAGACCACTGATGAGTTGTACTGAAGCGGACAATGCTGCGCCTAGCTTCAAAAGTCAACCGCTCGGTGGTGGAGTCAACCGCTCGGTGGCCGAGCTACAAATCGCTGCGCCGTATTGGACGCCAATCACTTTTTCCTAGCAACAAAACCATACAATAGCTGTTACAAATTGCTTTGCAAAACACATTTCCCGCAAGAACAATCCCAAATCTGTGTCGCCTCTACGAACGTGAAAAGCGAAACACCAACTAGTAGGGAAGACGCTGTTAGGGGCACCCAGGGATGCCAGGAATGCTCACCAAGTAACCCAAGTCCCCAGCCAGAATTCCACACGCAGCCCGGCCACTTCTTGTTCACTAACAAGAACCATGTGCAAAAGAGAGCGGAAACCGAGTCCAGCAAGTCTCCACACTGGGATAATTGTATTACTGCAGCCCCGAGCGCAGCCTGCCTGACCCACACTGCAGAGCTCTAGCAAGGGAGGAGCAGGGGGGGCTAATCCCAAGGCTGGAGACCTACTACGGTATGAGTGGTCCGCTGCATGCCACCGATACCAGAGTGCAATAAATGCAGCATGGAAGGCTATCTATGTGCAATGCATTGACCCAGCATGTAATGATCCCTATGCAATGGGCACACAGACCCGCCTGCCTTCTACAGGTATCTCCACCCTCCCTAGTACAATGATATGCCATCCAGTTACAGTACCTGTCCCAGGGGTGTCAGGAGCCCAGGTGCCAATCACAGCTGCTCCAGCTCCTCTGCTTCTACAACTCTGCTATACACAGACACAGCACCCCCCTCCCCTCCTCCCCCCAGGGTAGGGGCGGTCCTGCAAAGCATTATGGGAGGTGTAGTCTCTTTCCCCTCCCTCTTGCTTGCATTACCGAATAGCTGGAATTCACATTACAATGTTGTTTATGAGATGAATACAATGTTCTGTTTATTAATCATCCATCACGGGTTACATTGTAGCAATATTCTGCCGATTCTTCCTTCTCCTGCTCTCAGCCAATGGCTGTTTGGGCTCAATTTAAAAACTTGTTACTGTTTAGCGCTCATGTACAATGGAGAAGAGCGTATTTCTGCGGAATTTTTTGTGCACAGACCCGCGTGTTTTTCTACGTGCATTAAGGCCAGGTTCCCACCTGGGCGTTATTCAGCGCTGAAAAAACGCTCAGCAAGTGAAATCCCATGAATCCCTATGGGCATGGTTCCCACCTGGGCGTGTTTCAGGCCGTGGAAACGCGCTACGCCCAAACAAGTACAGGAGCTTCTTTGGGGCGGATTTCCGCGCGTATCCATTGTTATTCCCGAGTGTGGTTCGGGGTTAACAAAGCGGTAACCCCCGAGCCACACTCGGGAATACAGCGTAGGGCTTACCTTGTCCGCGATCCCCGCTGTGTCCTCCGGCCGCTGCCGTCTTCCGTCCCTTGAGAGCGGCCGCGTCGCAGGGGGCCGAACCAGCGGGAAGTTTGATAGTTAAAAAAAAACCCCGAAAAAAAGATAGAGAAAATAAAGGGAAAAAAAAAAGAAAAATCATACCGCCAGGGAGGTATAAAAATATGAGCGTGGAACGCGCGTTTCACTGAACAAAAAAACGCGCTGAAAAACGAGCAGAAAAAACGCGCCTATAGTTCGCACAGGTGTGAACCCAGCCTTAGGCCCCGGTTCACACCAGGGCGGATGCGGTTCAGCGCGGTTTCGGCGCGAATTTTAAAAGGGTGGTCTTGGGCGTTTCAGCACTGAAACGCCATTAAAGATGCCCAAAACCGCACTAATAAGCACGGTGCCTTAGAAATCTATATGGAAACCGCGCTGATCAGCGAGAAAAAAAGGCTCAGGGAGCATTTCGGGCGGCAGGCAGTCCAGATCGCGCAGTCGCATGAACGGTCCCCATAGCAATGTACGGGATCGTTCACGTCGGCGGGTCAGCGCAGACAAATCCGCATGGTCGCCCTGGTGTGAACGGAGCCTAAGCGTCAGGCGTTTTACATTTTTAACAAATGGAAAGCGGTTTTAGAGGATTGGAGTAGTCGATAATTGCACGTTTACCCGGTCTACACCTGCACATCGCAGGAACACGCGTCCTGTTCATGCGCACATTTGTTTGTCCGCACGTCCCCATTGATTTGATATACGCGTGACAAACGCAGCAGAAAAGCTCATGTAGTATTTCGCACGACATGCATTTAGTGATTTCTGCTTTCGCATTTCTGCGCGTTTTAAACACGCATACTCACGGCTGCGTTTGGGGTGCCATTAACTAGTTATGGCAATGCAAATGCATTTTCGATGTCTGTGCGCATTTAGCGCGTACCCGCAACGACTAGGTGTGAACCGAGACGGGTCTCTCTTTATGTCATAGCGCTGTACTATGTCCTCATTCACACCGAGGAGTTTTGTCACTCAAAGCTAAGTGCAACAGGACACTGAAGGCCAGGAATCTTAGTCATCTCTATGGCCCCCGCTCACAGCTGAGCGTTTTGTTGCAAGAAGAAAAACGCATGTCGCTGGAAGTAGTGCATTAGCTACTTTTTGGCAGCGTTTTTTGGTCCCATAGATTTCATTGGAAACTTTGTGACAAAACACACAAAAAAAATGCTTCCAGGCTTTCATCATGAGGGGTCCCCACTAGATATGTGCACAGGCAAAAAAAAATTGTTACATTACGTTTTCGTTCGAATTTTCCGTTATTTCGTTTTTCGGGGATTCGCGTCCGAAAGTCAGTTCGTTTGGGGATCCGGACGAAATTCGTTAGCGCTTGTCTGTACGAATGTTCGTTGCGGCAATGTGACATTAGACAAAATAAAACTGACAGTCTGCAGAAGAGAAAAAAAAACGTGATGCCCCCCCCCCCCAAAACAAATACCAACCCCCCCAAAACGGGGGGGGGGGGGAATGTAGGGTCCCCCTAACATTCTTACCAGACCCTTGATCTGAGTACAGGCCCAGCAGGGCAGGAAAGGGGGGCGATCGATTGCCCCCACACACACCTTACCAGGCCACATGCCCTTGGCATTGGGAGGGTGTCCCCATGCCGATGGGGACAAGGGCCTCTTCCCCACAACCCTGACCTGTTGGTTGTAGGGGTCTGCGGGCAAGGGGGCTTATTTGCATCGGGGTACCTCTTTAATTGAGGGGGCACCCAGATGCCACCATTAATATAAAAGGGTTCCCAGCAGCCATTTGTCGGTCTATGTTTGGGCAGTTAATGGAGAGCGGGGAGTGGTAGTTGCTATCTGGTGCTGTATCGCCCCTAATAACAGTGGATTGCAGTGTGGTGGGTGACATATTCTTGCGTGCAGGGCTGTCCATATAACGAGGAACCTGTTGCTTCAGACAGCATCTCTTTGGGTCACGTGGGGGGCGGCAGGCAGAGACTTCTGGCCCTTTTTCGGCCAGAGTGTCCCAGGTTGCTCAGAGCCGGGCGGGGGATGTGTAAGGACCATAGACATCTCCCCTCTCAGCAACCTGGGACTCTCTGGCCGGCATCCTCCCTGGCTCCTGGGAAGCAGTGATGTCAGTGAGCTGGGCAGTGCACCCTCAGGACGCCGAGCAGAGGACCACTTAGGTGGCATCTATGCTAGGGACACCTCTGCTTGCATTCCCCGCCCCCATGGTCACAGTTCAGAGGCCCAACTGTCTTTTCTGGGTTTGCCTTTTTGCCTGTAGTTGCCCTGATAGGCTATAATACATG
>NW_017307657.1:368013-373696 GCF_000935625.1 Nanorana parkeri
GCAGTTATATTTTATTTTGCTAAGGCTAGGACCATAGAAATGAATGTCCACACCTTAATTGGCATTTGATCTGCTAAAGCACCCAGCATAATAAACAATTGCCATTTTGTTTTGTTTTTTAAAAGTACTTGTTTCCATTTTAATGCTGCTGATCACCTCCAGCCCCTTTCAGACACTTCCTATCTACATGCACTGATATAAGCGTTGGCTGCACCTTTTTTTTTTTGCTTTGGATCAGGATCCCAATAGTGACAGGGGCAATTATGCCTGTACAAGGTGTCAGCACGGCCACTTGTAATCTTAACCATGAGCATGTGTGACAATGCAGGAGCCCGATTGTGAGACCGTTGTCACTCGGTAACAGGAAGTGGCTGGACCAGGATCTCCATGGTAAAATATTCAGAGCTCTTAATCTTACACTGTCTAGTGCTGTTTAGTTCATGTGCAATTGGGCTGATTTACTAAAGTAGTTCAGAATCTTCACACACATGAATACAAGATGAATCAACTGGCACTGTGAGAATGTTCCCTCCAATCATGTGAAAAGCAAATTCCTGTCACTTTGAATGCTGAATCCTGTGCAGAATATATATATATATATATATAATTTTTTTTTATTGAAACAAGTAAACAGGAAGTTGTTATTCATGAATGGATATTTCAAGTGTTGAGCCTCAATGAATAGTACGGTATTGTTACCTGCCATAAAGCAAGGACTTTGTCTCCCTCTTGTGGCCACATGTTATATTGCTGGTAATATTTTTCCACATTGTCCTGCGTCCGCTGCCATCTATTTAACTTTGATACAGATAAAGAATTACAGGGTTATTCACAAAGCTGCCGAAGGCATAACTGAGCCGAAGTGAACAGAGCCGAAACGACGTTCGGCTATTCACTCCGGGCACAGTACGGCTGATTTCAGCCATACATCGGCTGCCTTTGGTATAAGCCGAAGTTCAAAAGGAATTTGACTCAGCCGATCCAACATCTGGATCAGCTGTGCCGAAGCTCCGGCAGCTAGTCTCATTTGGAGCCGAACAGCAGTGAGTGAATCGGCTCGGCAAATTCTACTCGGTCCCTCCGAGGTACCGAGCAGAATAGAAAATACGTGAAAAAGAGTGACAAAAAAAAAAAGGTTTGAATTATTTTAAAAATTGGAGTATTAAAAATGTTTTGTTTAAAGAAAAACAAAAAACAATTGGGCGGAGCTAGCTCTGCCTGTTTCCTATTGGCTCGCACCTGCCAGAGTCTTTTAGCAGGTATCGGTCAATGAATAACAACTGGGCAGAGCTGGCAGGCTCCGCCCAGTTGTTATTGTTTAATGACAGATCAGCGTCTCCAGGTTATTTGGGGACGCTGATCTGTCATTAGAACTGGGCAGAGCCAGCCGTGAGATCATGGCTGGCTCCGCCCAGCTGTCATTTGCGGGGCGAATGGCCGACACTTTGGCAGGCCGTTCTCCCTGCTTCGGCTGTCACTTCGACTCAGTCCACCCAGAGTTGTATTAACCAGTTGCCGTCCGCCAAAACGGACTGACGGCACTGCTGCATTAGCGGGTTGCTGTCTCCAGACGACATTTTTTTTCTGCTCGTGCGCGCGCCATCAGGGAAGAGAAGATCCATTGATGGAAAAACCTGATCATTCAGCATATTCAGGTAGACAGCTGACCTAATTTTTTGGGGGACAAAAAAACGTTACTGAACCTAGACCTGACCAACTGAAGCAGCCCCAGCTCATAACACTGCCCCCCACAGGCTTGTACAGTAGGCACTGGGCATGATGGGTTCATCACTTCATACTCCTCTCTTCTTACCCTGATGGGCCCATCACTCTGGAACCGGGTAAATCTGGACTCATCAGACCACATGACCTTTTTTTCATTGCTCCGGAGTCCAATCTTTTGCCTAGAAAATTAACCCCGAGTGGTTTTTGTAAAGCCGTCCATACACCTATATAGATATTAGATGGGAAATGTTCCTTGCTGCCAAGAACCCTCTTTCGATTCTAGCTCCAATACTCCCATCAAGCTCAGACCAATGTTGTTTCCCATCAACTGATGTTGGGTTCCCATCAACTGATCGATTATCGCTTGAAAAATCATTTTTGAACCATAATCGGGCACCTCTGGACTACACAGCTGTTACACTAAACAGGGACGCACCGATAGCGGTTTTTCGGCATCGAGTAAGAGTAGCGATATTTTTTTTCTGGTACTCACCGATACCGGAAGTTCCATTAAGGAAGCCAGGCAGCGTGTAGACTCGTCACCCAGCTTACCGATTAGCAGGGAAGCCGTCTCCGTGCTTCTCGTCACTAGGTGACGAGAAAGCATGGAGCCAGCTTTCTGGCCAAACAGGAAGCTGGGCGCCTTGTAATGACGCAGCGCCCGGCTTTCTGATTGGTTGGGAAGCCGACTCCATGCTCCCTCGTCATGAGGTGACTGTCAAAAAGCCGGGCATCACATCATTACACTGCACCCAGCTTCCTGATTGGTCAGCTTCCCGACCAATCAGGAAGCCGGGCAGCGAGTCATTACAGGCTGCCCGGCTTCCTGATCGGCCAGGAAGCCGGCTCCATGCTCCCTCGTCACAAGTATCAGGCTATGCATCGGAGCATTTGGGCGATTACGAGTACTCGCCCAAATACTCGGCACCGGTAACGATACTAGTATCGGTGTATCCCTACTATTAAACGGGGGGTCAGTTCGGTTTGCTTTTGGAGAGAACACAAGGAAAGGGGAGACTTGCTGAGGATATTTTGGATGAGACTGGACTGAGATAATTTGGGTACTACACGGATCAGGAACCCATCTGTAAGGATTGCTGCGGTGTGTAACTGCGACTGCTGATGCGTTTCTAAATAAACACTTTGTAACTTCCAAAAAAGGATGTGCAAAAAAAAAAAAAGTAGCCCAGTAAAAAATGATGAGAGCATTGATTTGTTCTAATACTCTCCTCCTCTATGGCGCCGTCTCCCACAGACTTACCACTGCGATGATGAACAACACACAGAAGGGAATTTATCAAAACTGGAGCAGACTAAATGTGGAGCAGTTGCCCAGGGCAACCAATCAGCTTCTCTCTTCAGTCTGTTCAGTTAAGATGGGAAAATGAAAAAGAGAAGCTGGTTGGTTGCCGTGCACATCCGCTCCATTTTTTGTCTGCTCCAGTTTTGATAAATCCCCCCACCACCGTGTCATCAAACTCACTTCCTGTGAGCCCAGGCTGTCATGGACACACCCCCTGACAGTGCATCATTTCATCAGCTTGGGCTCACAGTACAATTGTCATAAACTGGATAGTGGACCCTCTCTGCTATCTGCACAGGAGACGGTCTGAGGCCTTTAAAAGGGCCGAGGCGCAAAGTCCAACCATTTCTTCACAACAGAACCCTACATGGAATGATGGATTTGGTGCACCAGGTTGTGGCCCTCAGACACACCTGTGCAGACGGCAGCAGATCGGGGACAGATCCAGAGCATGGTACTGTGTAGACAGGCAATATTAAAAACAGGGCAGGCAAAACGTCAGGACAGGCAGCAAATAACCTCACTGTGGTACAAGCTGAAATCAGAGAAATGGAATCCAATCCTAGGGTTTCCTTGCATGCCAGACAGAACAGCACCCGGCAGTGCCCAGCGTTATGAGCTTATTTCTAATGGTGATGACACGCCTGCTGAACTAATACGGAGACTTTGCAGATATCTCCTAGTTTCCTGGCTGCTCAAAACTTCCAGAATCATTGACCTGTGACATGTGCCAGAAAAAAAAAAAAGGAGCTCCGACTTTAATTAATTGCATGACTTTTCCAGGTCAGCAATTAAAAGGTATTGAAGTCAGAGACAGGCATGCAACCGGCATTTCCAGCAATGGCACATTCTCTATCAGTTCTGCTGCTATACATTTTGACCACGAGGTGGCAGCAGAGTGTCAACATAAAAAATACAATTCCCCCCCCCCCAGATAGTAGATCCTGAGATAGCCGAAGCTGCTGTTGTATTCAGAACTTGACCTAGTAGGTGCGATTTGGAATTCCTGCGACAGGAACATTTGCGCATTCCTGCAGCAGTAATCCAAAATTTTCCATTTACAAGCGGCAGCCGTAACTTGTTCATGTTAATGATTGGGTGACAGCGGCAGAACGCCGACACACCGCATGTAATCGTGTATGATTGTATGTATTGTAAATGGAAGATTTGAGATTCCAGGAAAGTGCAAGTTCCTGCCGTGGGAATTCCAAATCACACCTATTTGGTAGGTGCGAATGAGGGCTTAGGGCTCATATACACACAGGCGTGCACGTCCATGCAGAGACCTGCTCTGGTGTGGCGTGTAAATTTGTGCAGCCTCCTGTACATCTTTATGGGAGGACACGGCTGCATGCCAACCTGAACCTGTATGTCCTCCCATAGGGATATCTGTAAAGAGTAAGTCAAGGCAACTGGACTTGCTGTATTTTTCTTAAAGGCGTTTCATTGGTCATCCGATCAGCTTTCTCAATTTAAGGAGATGTACAGGTGGCTGAACGCAATTCTACACCATCGCTGTCTCTCTCGGGAGCCGCTCTCTGCCCAGGCGTGCATACCATAGGCATGTGAATGAGCCATTACTATGAAACATGTTTAAAGGAGAACTATGGGGTCAGTGTTTTTCCCCATAGTTCTCCTTGGGGTAACGGGAGGACACAAACTAGCGTCCTCCCGTTACCCTAAGCTCAGTATACCGCGAGCTACAGCTCGCTGTATAATGAGACACCGCACCTGGAGCGGATCCCGACTTAGATGACGGGATCCGCCCAGCTGCGTGAGTGACAGCTGGCTCTGCCTATCTAGAGGCAGAGCCAGCTGTACCCGCCCCCTCCCCCGTCCGTTCCGCCAGTCAGCGCTGGCGGATCGGAGCGGGGAGAGGGGAATCCAGCCCCTCCCCCTTTCACGGCAGAGAGCCGTGACAGGATCGAGAGGTGAGGGAACCCGGTATGTGTTCGCTCACCTCCCGATCTACTGAGCCGACCTGTGACAGTCTCATTGTCACAGGTCGGCTTAGAACTATGAGGTGAGTGGAAATCACTCATGTCATAGTTCTCCTTTAAGGTACTAGGAGCTGGAGGGGGAGGAGTTTAGGGAGCTTCCAGAGGGAACAGATAGGACCCCCAGCAGCGTAATGCTACTCTTTCATAGCGGGACAAGCCGACTGCAATGGGCAAGCAAGCTGCAATGGTGGTGGTAGCCCTGCAGAGTGTGCCAGCCATGAGATTGGCTCAACTGAATTCAAAACCACTGACAGGTTAAAAAAAAAGTTCTAATAGATCTATTTCAACCAGTGACAAGGCCCTTCATCACCCGAGCCAAGAAGGCCAAAGGGCACCTCACCCATAAGACGTGAACTACTTGAGCCGCATAGGTTGCAAGTCCTGACCTTTCTGCACCCCCCATGCTGAAGTGCCCAAGGTGGCTGCCTATTTGGCCTATCCCTCCACAGATCGGTCATATAGAGCTTGGAGTTCTTCTGTGTGGTGTATCAGCAGCCAGTTTTCACAATACAATGCACATTTGTTTGCAGGAAAGCAGATTCTCCATAAAGGATAGGTACAAATTTATTTAGAAATAAGTTAGACACTGTTGCTAAGCATATATCATCTGTCCACCGAACACATTCAATGTTATGTATGCTCTTTCATTAGAAAG
>NW_017307657.1:373739-421238 GCF_000935625.1 Nanorana parkeri
GATACAAACTTTGGCAAAGAAACACACTGCCCAAAACAACCAATGAGATCCCAGCGGTCAGTGCAGGTCAGAAGGAGAACGCGAGCACCCGATTGGTCAGCATGTTGTGCACCTCATTTTGCATCCTCTACAGTTTTATAAACAAGCTCTCTGATTTTTTTATAAAACGTTTCCACCTAAAGAGGATATCTGTGTTAGAGAGAAGGGATGCATGGATCCCGCTGGGACATCTCCATCCTCCCCCAGCAAAGCTGCCAGTGCTCGGTTTTTCCAGTGAAGCCACTTTTGTCACCATCCCAACCTGGTTCTCCATACACATGAACTGTGCAAGAGAGGGCGTAGTATTCCTGCAGTATGATAATACAAAAACTATTTTGGCTGCATCAGGTTTGGCACTAATGTATTATACCCAAAAGAAAAAGGGATTATTGTTCTCGCTGTCAGATTCTTCTCTCTGTGTTCATTGAAGGACACAGAAGAAATCTTCATCTCCCACCTCTGGTAGCAAAGGTCAAGAGCTAAAGATGTCCGCTGTGTCCTTCAATGAACAGAAAATAATCTTTATAACACCTTAAGCTTAAAAGAGAAAGCAAAGCAAAACTTATTTTTTTGGCTTTAGTCCTCTTTTGGGTCACAGGAGAATATTTACCGGTATCTAGTGTGCTACAGCCCAGAGCCGTGCTGCAGCATATAGTTGGGATCCTGAATGACAGCTGGCGCTGCCTCTCTTGAGCCACCTATGCCCGCCCCCTTCCATGTCTGTCCCGCCAAGGAGCGCTCTCTGTAGGGAGAAGACTGTGAGCTGAGCGGGCAGCCGTTTTTGTGATCACTCAGCTGTAGATCTATGGAGCCGGCGTGTGACACCTGCAGAGCCACATGCTGGTTCTATGTATTTGGAGGAGCACATTTTACTCTCCCTTTAAAGCTGAACTCCAGAGACACAAACACACAGATGACATGCATATATGGGAGCTATTTCACACAGCGCAGCCACAGAGAGACCCGACTTGACTCTTCTATGGTTCAGGAATACACCCTGGTCATGCCCCTGCCTGTGGACAGTGCAAGCTCAGCAGCAGCACAGAAAGGAGTCATGCCCTATAAAAATACATTCAGGTAACTTAACAACAATGTAATCTTATTTGTGTATCTCAGCTGTAGATCCTCCAATCATCTCTGAATTGGTGCTGACACTGTCCTTCCTTCTGGAGGGGGGCTACTTTTGTTCCCCATGGTCCCTGTGTGTTGTAAAGTAGTCACCGCTCCAAGCTCACTCCCGGGATGGACTACAATCTCAATACAAATTAGTAAACTGAACGTGAGAATGTAGTCCATCACAGGAGTGAGCCTGCCTGGAGTTCAGCTTAAAGGAGAACTATGGGGTCAGTGTTTTTCCCCATAGTTCTCCTAAGGGTCACGGGAGAACACAAACTAGCGTCCTCCTGTGACCCCAAAGCTCAGTATATAGCGAGCTACAGCTCGCGGTATACTGAGACGCCGCAGCCGGGACGGATCCCGACATTGCTGTCTGGATCCACCTAGCTGCGTGAGTGACAGCTGGTTCTGCCTATCTAGAGGCAGAGCCAGCTGTGCCCGCCCCCTCCCCCGTCCGTTCCACCAGTCAGCACTGGAGGATCGGAGCGGGGAGAGGGGGGAATCCCTGCAGGGAGCCTGAGTGACAGTCACAGCTCTCAGCAGGCACTGGATCGAGAAGTGAGCGAGCGACGGTATGTGTCATCTCACTTCCCGATCTATTGAGCCGATGTGTGACAGTTTCATTGTCACACGTCGGCCCGAACTATGAGGATGAGTGATTTTCACTTACCTCATAGTTCTCCTTAAAAAAAAAAATATGTTACATGCTGCAGCTCCGTGTGCACTGACCTACAGTTTTCCACTAAAGACAGCCGAAAGGAGACGCTCACACATCACACTGCAAAGCAAATTAAAACGTGTTAAACTGCAAGTGATACCGGATGCATTCTCAATCAAATCCGAGGTGAACAAACCCCAAACCTCAAATTAACCCCTAACCTGAATCTTAAAGCTAACCCCTTCAAACTCAGCTCCAAAACGCAGCCATTATCCATGGTTCTATCAGGCTGATGTTGCATCAAAATATCCCCCCAACTACAACAGGAAAATAAACACTGACAGTTTTGGGCCAAATATCATCAATTTGTGGTCCCCTCTGGTGAATTCTCATATAGTATGTAGAATTGGGCTGCAGACAAAGGCCGGTGCTCTGCCCCTGCTGGATACTATGAGGCAGTGAAAATCCAGCAGAAAGCCATGTTCCATTCATCCTAGACCACAGTAAAAACCTATTTTGAGTGGGGCTGTTATTTAAAGGGTTAGTTCACATTTCTAATAAGCCTTCCAGTGCATCATATGGGTAATGTTTAAATCACAGTGCATTTAAGAGGAATTTAGAGTCCTTCATATCACCTACCTGTAGGCCAGCTGTGGCTATTGCATGTCCTTTGCCATGAAATCTGGGATATCAGAATGAAGAGTTTTACAGAACAATGACTATGCACATGAGGACTGGAATCCATAGTACGTGTAATCGCTTTAAAGCAACAAGGGTGAACTAACCCTTTAAAAAACAGAGGTAGGCCTTTGAGCGGTGATGAAACTACAAATCTAGGGCTGCAACCAACTAATCGATAAGAATAGTTGTAAACTATGCTCATTATCGATTAGTTACTGGGAGTCAGGCCTGTGGCTGTCAGAGTCTTGCAATGCTTAATGGGATTTGTAGCTACACCACAGCTGGGGGCCAGAGTTTGCAAACCCCTTCTTTAAAGCAACTCTGATGCTAAAATAAACTGTGAATAAAAGTGTTCTCTGCAAGTGTGCTGATCTTCTAGCCCCCTGCAGCTGTCAGTGGTAGCTCCCGCCGGCCCCTACATCCCAACTGCCTGATGAACAGAAGTAGGCATTAGTGGGAGGAACCACTGACAGCAGCGGGAGGGGACCAGGAGATCAACACTCCTGGAAGTGGCTGTTTCTAGAGTCTGCACGTGTCGATTTCTCTTCATTACAGCAGCCTGCGGGTGGCACGGGCAGTGGGAGGGGCATCTACTCACTGCCCTTTTTCCTTTTATTCACAGTTAGATTTTAGAGGCAGAGTCTTTAAATACAAATGCTGCAGATGGAACTTTTAGGACACTATGCCAAACAGCTTGTCACTTGGACCTCCCTCTGACAAAAGCCAACAGTCTGTGAGCAAAATGTCACCCGGGATTAGGATGAGAGTGGGATACCGGGATCACTGGACTTTTTTTTTAGGGTGGCCCATTAAAGAGTCAACGATGTCTGGGCTGTATTAAAGCCTATCTCCAGGTAAAACTTAGCCCCTCCTCCCAAAAGATCCGGGACGTCACATGACCATGGATTTAGGGGAGTACAGGGGGGGGGAGGGGGTTGGAAGTAAGGGAGTTTTGGAAGCGATTATTTGGGGAGGGGGGGCGGAGACAGGCAGTCTGGAGAGTAAGTAGTAGTAGTAAGATAAAGGGCAATCCCTGACTTATCGGAAAATGTCAAAAACCAAACAAGAAAGTTCATAAAGTTCTTTCCTTCTATAACTGGCAGTTCCAGTGCAACCAACAGTTATATACCTTGGTATAAAAGGCGTGCGCACACGGTCAGAAGTATGCACACACGTGTATTTGTAGCTATACATAGGTGCATATATGTAATGTCCATAATCAATGCATAGAACGCTGGAGATAGGGTGTCCTTGTGTTACGCTCTGCCAGGAAACGGTCTGGAATGTTTGTGCGCAGTTCTTCCATCGCGCTTTCGTCAGTGTTTCTTGGAAGTCTCCACCATCAGCACCGGCCACATGCCGAACACGAACTGTGCAAAGGAAAAACAAGAAATCAAAAACAAGGAAACACCTCACTGCGGGTTCGAAGCCGCCGCTCTACATGCTTGGATGGACAGCTTGCAATGCCCTTTTATTTGGATGCTTCTGTCAGAATCTGTGTAATGACGTTCTTTGGAATGATGTCCCAAGCTGGGGAAGAGAAAGTGACACTAAACTCCGGAGTGAAATCTTATAAATACATTCAAGTAGCTTCACTGTTACCAACAATGTATCTTATTTGTGTATCACTCGGCTGTAGATCCTCCAATCATCTCTGAATTGGTGCTGACACTGTCCTTCCTTCTGGAGGGTGGCTACTTGTGTTCCCTATGGTCCCCTGTGTGTGTTGTAAAGTAGTCACCGCTCCAAGCTCACTCCTGTGATGGACTACAATCTCATCTTTAGTTTACTAATTTGTAGGGATGCAACGATACTACAGTAGTATCGATGCCGATTATTTGGGCGACCCCAAATGCTCCGATACCTAGCCTGATACTGTAGCTTCAGACATCAGGAAGCCGGGCAGCAAGTCATTACACGCTGCCCGGTTTCCTGGTTGGTCAGGAAGCTGGCTCCATGCTTTCTAGTCACCTAGTGACGAGAAGCATGGGGACGGCTTCCCTGGTAATCAGTAAGCCGAGTGGCGAGTCTTTACACGCTGCCTGGCTAATCAGGAAGCCAGATGGCGAGTCTTTACACGCCGCCTGGCTTCCTTAATGGTACTTCCGGTATCTGTTATCGGCAAAAACCAATATCGGTACTCGTACTCAATACCGAAAAACCGGTATCGGTGCATCCCTATTAATTTGTATTGAAGGGAGTGAGCTTGGAGCGGTGACTACTTTACAGCACACACAGGGACCATGGGGAACAAAAGTAGCCCCCCTCCAGGGGCTACCAATTCAGAGATGATTGGAGGATCTACAGCTGAGTGATACACAAATAAGATACATTTGTGTTAATAGTTAAGGCACTTGAATGTATTTTTAAGATTTAACTCCTCAGTGTAGTGTCACTTTAATAATTGTCCTCACTAAGAAAGCCACCAGATGACACTTGCTCTCAATCCCAGCTTTTACTGATAACTCCAGTCCCTGGTGATGATCAGGAAACAGAGTTGTCTCCAATCATGTGATCACTGTCAACTATGACATACAGGGTTATTCACAAAAGGGTGAAGAGTTTGGAGAAGGCAGGAGAAGGGAACAATCTAGGACAACATCGCTGAACTGGAAACATTCTCCAATTTAGCTCACTTTCCAGTTCAGCGATGTTGGCCTAGATTGTTCACTTCTCCCGACTTCTCCAAACTCTTCACCGCTTTGTGAATAACCCTGATAGTGTTCAAATGCAGGCTGGAGGTTTCATTGACAAAATACTCTTTCTTCAAGGAGAACTCCCAGGTCTATCTAGGTCCGGAGTTACTTGGTTCAAATGCAATCTAGAATTCACCCATTCCATCCCCTACTTGATGAGACAACGACAGTACCACTTTTGAGTTTCAGCAAAATCTCTCCTCGATGGAATCAATTTAAAAAACATCTATGCCTGTTGGGAAGGGGACTATGAAATGACTACCAGTCAGCAATTTATTAACTTCTACGGTTGACCCGAGGGCCTTGATATGACATCAACAGTGCTGGGGTGCAGACTGGTTCTAGCATAGAGACTGAATGAATATTTATAGCAGGGCCTACACACACAATTAGTCCGCTGAGCATGACTAATTAGGTTTAAACACCTAATCCATACTAAGAGAAATTCGCAATCGGTTTGTTTTGCCCCAGGTGCTCTATACACAATAGGTCTTATCTCATAGATCCAGCAAACTAGTTTTTATTGCAATAGAGTAGGGCTGTGGAAATTAAAAGATTAATTTCTCGATTAATCGTTAAACTTTTTGATCGATTAAAATTATTTTGATCGCTAATGAAAACACTCGCCTCTCCGCCGGCTTCCGGTGACATCATGGACATCGACGTCACCGGACTCCTCCCCCTTCCCAAGTGGCTCAGTCAGCTAGCGAAGGGGGGGAGGAGTCCGGTGAAGTCAATGTCCGTGACGGCTAGCGAAGGGGGAGGAGTCCGGTGACGTCAACGGACTCCTTCCCTCTTCGTTAGCCGACGGAGCCACTTGGGCCGGTGAGTTTGCCCAAGAAACTTTCTGCACGAGCGCCAGCCACGGCATTGGCCTATACACATACAGCACAGCAATGAAGTCATAAAATGAACTAGGATCACAGTAATCCAGCACGTTATTATTCTGAGTTGCCCCACTCAAGCGGCGGCCATATTGAGTGGGGCACGTGAGATTAATAACGTGCTGGATTAGTGTGATCCTAGTTCATTTTATTACTTCATTGCTGTGCTGTATGTGTATAGGCCAATGTAGTTGGGTCTGTATGTGCCTTATAATTAATCGAAATTAATCGATTAAAAAAAATTTTGATTAATCGAACACGAAAATTTTAATCATTACCAGCCCTAGAATAGAGTAATCGCTTCACAAAAGTGGAAATACTGAAGCAGTAATATTTACATAAATGAACTCATCCGCTCTACAGTTGCCACAGGTAGTAGGTACCATGCATCATATGTAGACATTAGGGCTGCAGCTAACGATTATTTTCATAATCGATTAGTTGGCCGATTATTAAGTTCGATTAATCGGTTAATCGGATAAAAACAAAAGGCTCCAGTGATGGACTACTAGTTTGTGGTGAGATTGTAGTCCATCACGGGAGCAAGCTTGGCGCGGTAGAAGTAAAAAAAAGAGTGTGGTGTGCAATATAGTACATAATACAGCGGCGCAGTGCAGAATACCAGCAGCTATAGAGGAATGTAGCAATACTACATTTTACTACATATGTACTATTGCTGGGATTTGTAGTCCTCTGTAGCTGGCGTTACTCTGCATTGCGCTGTATATAATGTATTATTGCTGGGATTTGTAGTCCTCTATAGCTGGTGGTATTCTCCATTGCGCTGTATAATGATTATACTGCGCAATGCAGATTACCACTGACCAGTTATAGAGGAACTACAAATCCCAGCAATAATACATTATACAGCGCAATGGAGAATACCACCAGCTATAGGAGGAACAACAAGTCCCAGCAATAGTACATTATACAGGGTGTTTAATGTATTATTGCTGGGATTTGTTGTTCCTCTATAGCTGCTGGTGTTCTACAGTGTGCCGCTTTTTTTTTTTAAACAGGAAACATTAAAACAGGTCCCCCTTACCTGTTTCTGAACCCTTGTAAGTCACCGCGGCGTCGGCGTGCTCTGCGAGCGTGTGTCCGGCTTGTGTGGTGAGCGTGGCATATACGCGGCATGGTCGTGGCGTCCGCGGCGTGCGTAGCGTAACTCGTACCTATTCCACCACAGCACCCCTGTACTCCTGTTCCACAACTGCACCCCTATTTCACCACTGCACCCCCATACACCTATTCCACTACTTCACACCCATACACCTGGTCCACACTGCACCCCCATACACCTATTCCACCACTGCACCCCTATCCACCACTGCCTCTCCACACAGCTGTTCCACACTGCACACCTGTTCCACCACAGCACCCCCACACACCTGGTCCACACTGCAGCTCCGTACACCTATTCCACCATTGACCTCGATTGTCGGCGGGCCAGCAACGAGTGAGGGAGATCGCGTCGAGGAGGAGAGCAGCGGCGTGCGCGGCTTCAACGGTGGGCGTGGCTTCGGCGTCCTGTCGGCACGGCGGGAGCAGCGTGCGGTGGGCGTGGCTTATGCGTCCTGTGGGCACGGCGGGACGTGAGCAGCGTGTGCTTCAGGCCGCGTGTAGAGCCCCGAACAGGGAAATCAATCGATAGCCGACGAATCGACGATCGAAAACGTTGGTAACGTTTTCAATCGTCGATTTTAATTGACTAAATCGATTAACTGTTGCAGCTCTGGTAGACATATACTGTACAAGGTTAAAATCGCTTGACAAAGGGCGTCCTTTTGTTCCTCTAAAACGTTGCCGCCCTGTTTTGATTCCCCCCTCTGGATGTTATCTGTTGCTGTTCTATGGATACAGGTGAAACTCAAATAATTAGAATATCGTGCAAAAGTAATTGCAGTAAGTGCTGCAAAAGGGGCCAAACCAAGTACTGAGTACATATGCATGCTTGTACTTTTCAGAGGTCCGATATTGTTCTATGTACAATCCTTGTTTTATTGATTGCATGTAATAATCTACGTTTTTTGGGGTTGTGGATTTGGGGTTCTTGGGGTTTTCATGAGCTGTAAGCCATAATCATCACAATTATGACAAATCACGGCTTGAACTATCTTGCTTTGCATGTAATGAGTCTCTCTCATATATTAGTTTCACCTTTTAAGTTGCATTCGTGAAATAAATGAACTTTGCACGATATTCTAATTATTCGAGTTTCACCTGTATATAAACTATGGCAGCCTTTGGATCCACTTTTGTACATTTGTGTATCATTTTGTAACCATGAGTTGTAGTGCTAATTGCTGGTATTCCATTGATTGCCAATGTCCACATATGATATACACTGATCAGTAATAATGTTATGGCTGATCGGCGTGATGTATCCAGTACTTGTGGCCACTGTAACGCGAATGATTTTAGTTATATAAGCAATTACTGCCGCAGCATTTTCTCTTTTGTGATGTGCTTACTCTATTTCTTAGAAAAAGGATATCGGGTAAGGGCTCAGATTTCAGACAGTTCTTGGCTACGAGGAGCAGTGAAGCGCTCTCTTCTGTTGGTCTGAGGGGCAAGCTGAGTTTCCCAAACCAACACAGCACAGGTGACCCAAGTTTCTGGAACAAAATACAGATAGAGCAGCCACGATGACCCTCTCACATTTTCTCTGAACGCTATCCTTAGTTATAAAATATACAACATACACCATGATGGAGCTTAGAGGTCACTTGGATAGAATCCCAGTACCCACCTTCACTTTTGGTCGATACTTCAGGAAGAGAGTTCGAGTGTACAAACTGCAACAAAGCACATAAAAACAGTCAAAATAAAGCGATACACTAAAATTCAATAAGGACTTTTTCACGCTTCTAGCACAAAATGTATGATTAAAAAAAAAAAAAAAAGCCTGACTACGGCAAAATTGCCGAACTCTGTCAGCTTGTAAGCCACGTTCATGCGTCAAGTTCTGCTGCCTATGTATGCCCATAAGACTCATGCAGCTCCATCCCTAGTACATTGTAATGCTGTGAAGTGCATCTACATGTACAGGATGACCTGCTCTTGCGGTAGCCCTACCTGCGTTTACCATGGAGGTGAATGGAAGACTTGTTTGCAAGCATTTGGGACCACAGGACCTATTTACATGAACTTCAACAGAAGCACCCAGATCATGACCTTTTTGCCCATGTCATACTACTTGGCCGTCTGAGCTGCAACACTGAAGTAACTGAAATGGAAAAGAAGAGGGTGATGGCTTATATTGTAATCGGATTTGTCCTGCCGCACGCCTTACCGAAGAACCCCTAAAAGGTGGGTGCTGTAATGACAGCGGATGGTACCTCAGGCTTCAAACGTAGTACAGAATGTCACCAGCACAAGAAACAATGCGTTCAAGTATTCGTCCTTTATTGACGCATATTGTCACATAGAAGCAATGTTCTGGGGGCACGCTGTGCACGATAAAGGGGACCCTCCGCGGCCCCGAAATGTTGCTTCTAAGTGACAATATGCGTCAATAAAGGATGACCACATTGTTTAGTGTACTGGTGACATTCTGTACTAGGCTTATATTGTAAGGGGCTGTGCAAACTGTTGGCACTATATAAATCCTGTATGATAATAATAATAATAACAATGGATGTATGAAAAGGCCATAAAGAATTATGAAAAAGTGCCATTGTGTGCTGTGCAACAAGACAAGCATCCCTGTGTGTGGAAGACCTTACTAATCATCAAATCATAAAAATAAAATCTCATAGAATCCAGCAATACTAGGCAATAGCTGGCATCACAGGGTGTTATATAATGTATCTTCCAATTGTTTAAAAGTTGGGCTTCATTGCACTCCTTACCTAGCTTTCATGCAGATTGTAAATGTTGCTTTTCGAAGGTAGGCTCTCTGATCCTGACCTGTATCCCACAATGCAATGCTGACTCCTCAGCCAACTATTATCTAAACTCAAAAATGTGAGGATCTGTTATAGGGAATATCTAGAAATGGTAATTGCGTCTAAGCAGTAACATGAACATTCCACTTTTGCCTAGAATTCCTCCTGCTCTGTATCCTCATAGCGGTATATCTGTAGAGATCATGTAAGGCACGGCTGTCTCTGACTGCTGGTCTCGCCAGATCTCGAGTGACATTTGGTGATGCCACGAATGTGCTGCTCACTGTTCTCCTTGCTGGAGAGGAAGCTGTACTAAGGACCTACAGTGCAAGGACATCCATGATTCTGCTTAATCCATTCCATGGATCTGTGCTTCCTTCATGTCTCCTGCTGCTTCTTGACCATTCCCCCATCAGTCATCAGAGGGAGCAGCTCTGACAGAAAGAAGGAAAGCCCTGCCTCTACCAAGATGGCCGTCTCCACAAAAGAGCAGAACAAGGCATGGTAACTCAGTAAAGAGGAAAGACTAGCTGCAGGACGCAGACAGACAAGTGTCCTTTGCCCTCGGTTTACCTTTATTGATCGCAGATTCCACTATACCAATCCTCTAAGGCGGCAGGAAAAAATGTTTTTCATGGTGTGAGCTCACATGTTCTGGAGCCTTCAGGGCAAGCAGATGGCATATGCTGGGGTGTGTACAATTCAGTATAATCTTTTAGCCACAAGTTCACTTTGATGATAAGTGATATGGAATCTGTGAAAGAAATGCTGGACAAAAAGGCAATAAAGGGGTAGTTACCTAAATAAAATGTGCAGATAGGAACCCAGTCCAGTCAGTATGTGCCACCAGGCATGGAACTGTGTCACAGCCCCAACGACCGGGGGCATCTTCTGCCGTACACTCCTGGAAGAAAATAACATTTTATGAGTTTTGTTTTGTCATATTTACTGGGGAAAGATTTGACACACATATGTTTAAATAGATGCGGAGGACCACATTTCCAGTATGCCCATGTGCAATTCATTCCGTCTTCCTAATGTCTCCCACTGCAGACAAACATACAGAAGCAGCGTGCTCAGAAACTAGTATGCCGGATTTTTTCCCCACTACTCCCTCACAGACACCCCCCTCCTCCCTAATGTCCCGCCCACAACCAGCGCATCTCTACTTTGTCAGCCTCTTCTACAGCCTGGAACCCAGCTACATTATTATTACAGGTATTTATACACTGAGTGGCCAGATTATTATGACCACCCCATCAGTACTTAGTTGGGCCACGAGATGACTCCACGAGATGATGAAAGGTGATGCGAGGAATCTGACACTGCACTGTTGCCCTTCTGTTGTCTTGTACCAGTCTTGCCCCTCTCCCGTTCTGCCCTAACATTGACTAGTCGCTGACGGCCACAATTCGCACGTTCGGACCCAGATTTGCGGCTGACAGTCCAGTCTTTAAACACTTTAACAACAGCGGCTCTTGAACATTTAACAAATTCTGCTGTTTTGCTGATACTCGCTCCATGGCTCCGAGCGCCAACAATCATCCCACATTCAAAGGCTGTTATATCGCGTTGTTTCCCCGTATCTTCAGAAACAAATCACTCCTACTGTCGTGGTAAACAACCTGCTTCCCTATTTATAATGGTCTGGCCCTCTAGCAACCTCAGCGCGAAATTATAGCTAATTTGCCTACAAACGCCAGGTGGTCATAATAATCTGGCCACTCAGTGTATAGTGCCGACAATTTACGCAGCGCTTTACATAGTGCACATTGTAAGGCGCTTACAATCTAAGGTCCCTATCTTACATGCATATGTACAAGGGCCAATATAGACAGGAGCCCATTAACCTACCAGCATGTCTTTAGGGTGTAGGAGGAAACCGGAGAACCCGGGGAAAACTCACACAAGCACAGGGAGAACATGCAAACTCATTGCAGATAGTGTCCTGCCCGGGATTCAAATCGGGGGTCCGCAGTGCAGCAAGGAAGAAGCGCTAACCACTATGCCACGTGGCGCAAGACATTGTGGGAGATTACCGAAATGAGATGAGGGGTCCCCGTGTGTGTTGTACAGTGGTCCCTGCTACAAGCTCACTCCTGTGATAGACTACAATCTCATGTTTAGTTTACTAATTTGTATTGAGATTGTAGTCCATCACAGGAGTGAGCTTGGAGCGGTGACTACTTTACAACACACACACACACAGGGACCATGGGGAACACCACAAGTAGCCAGCGCTCCAAGCTCTATTCCGTGATGGACTACAACCTCACGTTTAGTTATCTAATATGCGCTTGCAATTTGTAAGAAGGAAGCTCAATCTGTCCCCGAGTTTGTCCCGCAACGTTCCCTCTCAAGCTGCTCAGAGCAGCCTGGAATCTGCACAAAGACCTTTCTTCATCAAAGACACATCTAAAAGGTGAAAATTGCTTTAAAATCTTTGCAGGTACTGTATGTTGTGTGAAGAACGCAGAACAAACACAGTGTGTTTGTTTCTCAAATTTGACTGCAAAAGTGGAAACACAATTTAAATGTAGGATCTGTAGTTTAATATTTCTATAATAATCACTCACCTCCAGGTGTCACAAAAGATGTTGTCAACGTTCCAAAGTAGGAATCCCATTAAAAATACTCCTAAGGAGGTGTAAGCCAGACCTCGGAGCCAGGGATAGACCCTGAAAAAGAGAATCAGTATGCATCATTAGAAGAGAGATGCAGATTATGCCATTTGCAAACAGAAGTGCCACAACCAGCACACAGTGATATGTACCGTGATGGATAACTTCATAAAGAGATATCGGCTGGAACACACCACCAGAACCCATTTGTTATTGGGAGCCTTGTACTCCGCCTCATCAAATCTGCCCCATGTGACCTTTTCTGCCTAACAGTACTATAATGAGCCATAAAAAAGAAACTCCCACACAAAACTGGCCGATTGCTGCTATTAGCCACCTGCTAAAGCAAATATCAAGCTCTGATTCCTAGAGCCTCTTGGGAAGTGTTTGGAGTCTTTTAACACCCGTGACAGTACAAAAAAAGGGGCCCCCAACAAACTTTCTAACTAGTCAGCAAGAAAAACAGAGCTTGAAAGTGTGCTGGGGGACCCCTTTATATCCATATTACTACACAAAAGGGCCCCCAATCGAATTATGGATTGCCATTCTTGCTTCATTGAGAATCATGCATACATACCAGGTAACTATATACACAGATCGGAGGACCAGGAAAGTCACCAGCACGCCGTACATAACCTGGAAGTGGAGGAAACAGAAACACAGTCAACAGAGACCCCTCATATGATAGAAGATATGCTGGGCAGTGTTCATAAAGACGAGAAAAGAAAGGCTTGCCCAAAGCCATTCTTCCTTTTACCTTCTAGGAAGGACAAGACAAATTACAGCCAGAATCTGATTTGTTGTTATACAGGGCAAAGTAACAGGAGCACTTTACTGAAGAGAATTTGAGCAGTCGGTTTTTACTTCGCCTGTTCTTCCTTTCCCCCCAAATCTGTCTTTTGAACTCTGTAAAATGCCCCAATATTTCTAGGTACAGATTAAAATGTGAAACCCCTGCCTGCCCACAATGCAGCATTTGGTACCCAAGTATTGCCCAGGAATATCGACTAGTGACATCACTGAGAATGCAGCCTATCCATTTACTACAGACCAGTGACATCACTGAGAATGCAGCCTATCCATTCACTAGAGACCGGTGACATCACTGAGAATGCAGCCTATCCATTCACTAGAGTCCGGTGACATCACTGAGAATGCAGAATATCCATGTACTAGAGACCTGTAACATCACTGAGAATGCAGAATATCCATGTACTAGAGACCGCTGACATCACCGAGAATGAAGGGAGCCGTGTATTTTTAATATGTTCACGTTCTTAGAGCTAAAGGGTTACATGGTGAAGGAGTTCCAAAGGTCAGGGGAATAAAACGTTTCCAATAGACCACCATCTCTAAGCTGTAGAGAGGGATCCTGTCAGCTCCTGCAATGGGAACCAGATGTGGACAATAAAACGAGGCAAGAGAGAGATTTCCTAGAATCCTCGTCCCCTCACACACACAGCTTAATCAAGAACAGACAATGTGTATGTGGAAATGTCACCCGCACAGCTGCAGAGAAGGCTCATTGTTGTCCAACAGCTATCAGCTGTGCTCCGTACATCACAGGGGCTCTCTGCAACCTCTCTGCTCCCCTGCGCTAGAATTACAAAATGTCTTCAACTTTCCAGCCCTGCCGGGTCCACCCAATCTCAGTGCTCCACTTCTGGCCAATCTTGCAGCTTCCTAAACAATCGCATGTCCATCTTACTGTAGCAGACTGAACAAATGAAGCTCAATTAAAATAAGGATCTGCTTAACCACTTCAGTACCAGCCTGTATATACCCCTTCGTTACCAGGCCATGTCAGGGCTGTAATAGTTTGACTGACAAGTACTCGATCATGCAAAACTGTACAGGTCACATAGTGTGGGAGGATGGAGAGGATTAATATACAGGATAAGGGAGGTGAGGGGTTAAAGGAGAACTATGAGGTGAGTGATTTTCACTCAGCCTCATAATCTGAGCCGACCTGTGACAATGAAACTATCACATGTCGGCTCAGTAGGTCGGGAAGTGAGCGAACACATACCGGCGTTCGCTCACTACTCGATCCTGTGTCGGCAGAGAACCGTGACGGGAGGGACTGGCGGAACGGACGGGGAGGGGGCGGGTACAGATGGCTCTGCCTCTAGATAGGCAGAGCCAGCTGTCACTCATGCAGCTGGGTGGATCCAGACATAATTGTCGGGATCCGTTCCGGCTGCGCGTCTCAGTATACCGCGAGCTGTAGCTCACGGTATACTAAGCTTTGGGTGGCGGGAGGACGCTAGTTTGTATCCTCCCGTTACCCTTAGGAGAACTATGGGGAAAAGCCCTGACCCCATAGTTCTCCTTTAATATACAGGCCGGTCACTAGAGACAGAATGCAGATCAGATGAGGAGTGAAAGGGTTAAATATAAAAAATGGCTTTACTTTAAATGGTGCTTTGAGAGGACCTCAGTGGCCATTTTGCCAAAAGTGTGTACTTATATTATGTGCACTTGTAATATATTTATAGCCAAACAGCTAAATCAACTAATTGGAATGGTGGCTTTTCCCACTTTGATTTTCGTAAACCATGCTGTCATAGGTGATTAACTGAAGATGGGAAGTGAAACATTTGTGAGGGTGTCAAGGAAAAGGGTTTTCATATTAGCTGCTCTCCCCATGGCTGGGTGAATAAGGCCTTGAGTAGATGGTTTAATTAAGACCGGTTTAAGTTGTTTCTTAGATCCATCACAGCTGCATTTGCGCTCCTGACCTGCTTCCAGCAGCTTTTGCAATGCCATTGGCTACTATGTAGAGAATAGCTTACTTCAATAGTTTTGAAGTGGGCAAATCCTTATGTACTCAGTCCCTAAAAGGGTTAAAGCACTACTTTTAAAACAATATCCAAGTTTTAGTGGTTAAATTGGAGTTAGTCTTCAACAAATCTGACCCGTTATTGTAAAAAGCACAAATACAACACAAAGATTACAAGACATTCAGCTGTGTACCTGGTGGAATACAGGTTCCTTCCATTTTAGGTAAACCTGAAAAGACAAAAAAGGACAATGAGTAACTGTGCACCCATCATCTCTGATTCCACTCTATAGATCTTTAGTTATCACTAGAGGGATCTCCAGCAGGAGGAAGGAGGTCCTGATTCCCCTATATAGACATTTATTATCACTAGAGGGATCTCCAGCAGGAGGAAGGAGCTCCTGATTCCTCGATATACTGTAGAACTTGAGCTAGACCTCAGTTCAAATACTTTGTCCAGTCCTGCAGACCTCAAAAAGATAAGATACGAGTGCAGTGAAGGGTCTGAAGGATAAAACATATCAGGAGAGACTGCGGGGGCATATTATGTAAAATGTTGAGGAAAGAAGGTAAAGGGAGACATGACTGAAACCTTTAAACCCTTCGTGACTGACGACGTACAGTGTACGTCGCCAGCATCGGGGCTGTTTAAACAGACTCCCGGCACCATGAAGGGGTTAAATCCATGAAGAGTGTGAATAAAGTTCAGGAGGGCTGGATTTTCCATATGAAGCCAAGATCAAGAACACGGGGACCTCAAACTAGTTAGGAGGAAAGTTCAAAGCTAACCTTAGAAAGTATTATTTTACTGAAACAATAGTTGATGGGTTGAACAATCTTCCAGCAGAGGTAGTGGGTCAGTCAACAGTAAGTGAATATAAAACATGATTGGGACAAACACAGATCTATACTCAGACAAAAAGGTAGAGGGCCCATTCATCCAGACCAGAGCCGATTGTTTCCGGACCCAAAATGCATCCCAATGTATCCCTATGCTATTTCTGCCCTCTGTTCACACCAGCGCAGTCCATTCCAGACCAGACCAGACCAGACCAGAAAAATACTGCATGATTCATTTTGTTTGGTCTGGAATGCACAGGAACTGCAGGCAGGTTCACACCATTTTCCGGACCAGATCTGGTGCAGAAAATGCTGTGAACCTGCCCTTAAAAGGATAGGAAAAATAAAAAAAAGGAGGCAGACTTGATGGACTATTCGGTCTTTTTCTGAAGTCACTCCTCTATGTTTCTAACATATTTAGTTATTGAAACAAAGTACCAGGCAGCATATTGATTTCACACACGATATATCAAATAGGTAAAAAAAAAACAAAAAACTTTACTTACTAGTGTTACCGTTAAACTGAAAAGTCCTAACAGAACTAGCAACACATAATTATATGAATTTCTGTGCTTGAAACATTCAAATCTGAAAGAGAAAAAAAAAACATATTCAAAGTGGATTTATAGAAATTCACACTTTACATCAACAGAGTAAGTCAGCATTGGCATGTCAATTTATGAATTAAATGGGACCTTTGAAGAAGAAAAAAAAGCCATTAGGTCCAGACATCCCTCATATGACCTAAAGCTTAAAGTGACACTAAACTCAGGAGTGAAATCCTAAAAATACATTCAAGTTTCTCAACTATGAACACCAATGTATCTTATTTGTGAATCACTCGGATGTAGATCCTCCAATCATCTCTGAATTGGTGCTGACACTGTCCTTCCTTCTGGAGGGGGGCTACTTTTGTTCCCAATGGTCCCTGTATCAGCCGTGTTCTTGTTTTAACCACTTCTGCGGGCCACGGCCTATAGACGTACTGCGGCCTGGAAGTGGTTAAAGTGACATTAAAGTCAATTTTTTTTATCCCTCCTCCCAATGTTAATGTCAGCACTCACCTTAACTGGTGTCTATAAACTTAACCTGACCTGCATGCTCCCCTGAGGACGCCGATGACGAAACACGTAGGGGCGGGTCTACCATACCAAACTTGATAGTTCTCGGACCGGCCGGACGCGTTTTATTGTTACTGAATTTTATTATTTCTTTAATAAAACTACTCCTGGAAAATATCACACGATCAAGGACTTTTTTCTTTGCACAATTGGATGAACACTACACTTCGAAGATTGGTGGTGCAGTGCGTGTCAGTAAAGACGCCGCATCAGCGTGTTCCATCAGACAAAACGTTTGGGGCTGTCTGTTACAGCCAAAAGATTGCGGTGAGTACGCACTTTGAATGGGGGATGTGTTGGTAACAATACAAACCCCAGAAAAGCACCATTTAAACCACCGACCACTTTGAGGCTCGATCACCTATATTGAAGTGGAGCCAAATTATCACAGAGACTTTCTTGTTCACATATATATTTATTGCACAGAGTCAAATTATCACAAATACTTTTTTTGTTCACATATATGTTGATTGCACAGTGATTTATCACACATTAGAATTGATGTGAAGGATACAAAGAAAATGTTATTATTTTGAAACACAATGATTTGACCTAACCTAACTCACATAATTCATTCCCACAGCTACCTCATGTATCATTTCCCCCTCCTCTTTTAGATTGTAATAAACTAAACCTGAGACTGTAGTCCATCCCGGGAGGGAGCTTGGAGCAGTGACTACTTTACAACAGACATGGGAAATTACCATTACATTGAACCTAGTTCCGATTCTGTCACTTCAAACCTCTTTTGCTTCTCTGTCTGTGCCAATACAATTCCAATATTGTCTTTGCACTCTATCACAATAACGTGTTTCTAATCCTATGTCCAGTGTTTCCTAAACTATGGGTCAGGACCCAATTTGGATTGAGAGCATGTTTAGGATGGATCTGTGTGAACAGAGGTGTCCATAGACGTTTTGCCGCCCAAGACCTGACGGTGGGTGCAGGAGTGCGGCACACGTTACGGGGAAGCGGGGTGCTCCAGTGCTGCACATTCTGTAAGGGGCATTCTTCCCACTGTTCACCAATGTAGGGTGCATTCTTCCCACTGTCCACCAATGTAGGGGACTTTCTTCCTTCCCGCTGTCCACCAATGTAGGGGGCATTCTTCCCGCTGTCCACCAATGTAGGGGGCATTCTTCCCACTGTCCACCAATGCAGGGTGCATTCTTCCCACTGTCCACAAATGCAGGGGACATTCTTCATTTCCACTGTCCACCAATGTAGGGAGGAATTCTTCCTTCCCACTGTCCACAAATGCAGGGGGCATGCTTCATTCCCACTGTCCACCAATGTAGGGTGCATTCTTCCCACTGTCCACAAATGCAGGGGACATTCTTCATTTCCACTGTCCACCAATGTAGGGAGGAATTCTTCCTTCCCACTGTCCACAAATGCAGGGGGCATGCTTCATTCCCACTGTCCACCAATGTAGGGTGCATTCTTCCCACTGTCCACAAATGCAGGGGACATTCTTCATTTCCACTGTCCACCAATGTAGGGTGCATTCTTCCCACTGTCCACCAATGTAGGGGACTTTCTTCCTTCCCGCTGTCCACCAATGTAGGGGACTTTCTTCCTTCCCGCTGTCCACCAATGTAGAGGGCATTCTTCCCACTGTCCACCAATGTAGGGGGCATTCTTCCCACTGTCCACCAATGCAGGGTGCATTCTTCCCATTGTCCACCAATGCAGGGTGCATTCTTCCCACTGTCCACAAATGCAGGGGACATTCTTCATTTCCACTGTCCACCAATGTAGGGAGGAATTCTTCCTTCCCACTGTCCACAAATGCAGGGGGCATTCTTCATTCCCACTGTCCACCAATGTAGGGGGCATTCTTCCTTCCCACTGTCCACCAATGCAGGTGGCATTCTTCTCACCGCCCACCAATGCAGGGGGCATTCTTCCTTCCCGCCGACCAATGCAGGGGACATTATTACTTCCCGCCGACCACCTATGCAGGGGGCATTCCTCCTTCCCGCCGACCACCTATGCAGGGGGCATTCTTCCTTCCCGCCGACCTCCTATGCAGGGGGCATTCTTCCTTCCCGCCGACCTCCTATGCAGGGGGCATTCTTCCTTCCCGCCGTCCACCAATGCAGGGGGCATTCTTCCTTCCCACCGTCCACCAATGCAGGGGGCATTCTTCCTTCCCACCGTCCACCAATGCAGGGGGCATTCTTCCTTCCCCCCGTCCACCAATGCAGGGGGCATTCTTCCTTCCCGCCGTCCACCAATGCAGGGGGCATTCTTCCTTCCCGCTGTCCACCAATGTAGGGGACATTCTTCCCGCTGTCCACCAATGTAGGGGACATTCTTCCCACTGTCCACCAATGTAAGAAGCATTCCTCCTACCGAGTGAAGGGAGTCCGAGTGAAGGGAGTCCGAGTGAAGGGAGTCCGAGTGAAGGGAGTCCGAGTGAAGGGAGTCCGAGTGAAGGGAGTCCGAGTGAAGGGAGTCCCCGAATGACCACGTGCAAGGAAATGTAAGAAAACAATACAACTTTCACTGCCTGCCTTTCTTTTCTGGCCAATATTATCATTATTGGTTTATTATTAATATTACAACACAAAAATGTTGAGTAGACAAGCCCCGGGTTAGTATTTCACATTCCTCCCTCTTTTATGTCATGTCCCAACACACAGTTGGCGCTAATGTACTGTAATCTGTAGATACGGTAATTATTAGCAGCGGTTCCCTGAGACATGAACGTTATCTCATGGGTTCTTCTGTGTTAAAAAGTTTGGGAAAGGCTGCACTTGCTGTGTAATAAACCAACCGACATGAAAGTGGCCACGAGATGGCAGTGTAAGAACATATCTAGCACCTGACTATTCAAAGAGTTCATTAGCTGAGACATTTCACATGTAGGAAACACTTTCTACCTTTATACATCTTCCAGGGTCGCAGAGTGGTGGAAGTCTCCCTTCTGAGATACACCTCATTAAAGTGGAACTAAATTGCAAGCAGACAGGCTCTTCATTCCAGAAGACGCATGCCATCTCTCTTCTGCATAGAACGATTCTCACCTTCCTCCTCGCAAGATGCTTTAGAACCTTGGTTCTCAACTGGTGGATTGTGACCCAAAAGTGGGTCGCCACCCTGTGTTCAGTGGGTCACCGCATGCCTTCCTCTAACACCACATGTCAGTTCTCACGCCAAGCAGCCATTCAAAATATGCTCCCCGATGCCGAGTGTCAGGTTGAGGTGGGATGGGGCTATAGCCGCGAGGGAGCTCTATCCATGAGTGCATTGCTTACAGCTCCCTCACGTGTCCTGAAAAGGTGCCTGGTCTGAGGTCACTATTTCGCCCAGAAGGGACCCTGCGTGGTCCCGAAACGTTGGCTGTATGACGCATGTGACAATTTAATAAAAAGTGCTTTACCTCTTGTACATATTGACTGCTGGTGACTTTTAT
This sequence comes from Nanorana parkeri, assembly GCF_000935625.1. Taxonomy (NCBI): domain Eukaryota; kingdom Metazoa; phylum Chordata; class Amphibia; order Anura; family Dicroglossidae; genus Nanorana; species Nanorana parkeri. The sequence continues at coordinate 394,489 of NW_017307657.1, forward strand.
TATGGACAATATTTGACACGGCGCCATCCGTGTTGTCACTTCGAGCACCAACCTTTCATCAAGGTCTGTATGCTGTACGGAGTGCAGGTCATTTCGTATTATTGATTGGACCGGAGTGATGTCACATTCAGGCTCCCGGCACCTCTACAGGGCACGCAAGGGAGATGTACAAGCAATGTACATATAGGTGGAGCTCTCTCACAGCACAGCAGCCCACACTGGACCACAGGCTGAGGATCCACTCCAGTTCTCGTAAGGTAGGGAGCTTGGGTGGATCTTAAAAAGAGAATGTCTGAGTGTGTGAGATTGTGTCTGTGGTTGTGTGTGTGTGTCAGTGTTGAGGGCCCATTCACACTAGTACAGTGCGTTAATTGTACAGTCCTGTGTGATTAACACACTGTACAACACAATCGCACTTACCATGCATTCTGGTGTGGGAGTGTGTGTTGCGTTGCCATTCATTTGAATGGTACCCCAAACCCTCCTCCCACCCACAGTTCGATCGCCTGCACCGGAACGTGCGGTACCACAAAACCGTAAGTTTAATTGCAGTGCGACTTGGGTCACGACTTAATGACCGAGGACAAATGTGTGTCCTGAGGCTACACAGGTTGAGAACCACTTGTCTAGAATGTACATTGAGCTGAGCATGCTTTGGTGCAGAGATGAATGAACTCCTGTGAGCATGTGTGGGTGTTACATCATACCACGTGGCCAATCAAGACCACCAAAGACCCCTTAAGAAGCAGGGGAAAAGATGTCAGGCGCCAGCAAGGGAGCCTGCGGTATAATGCAGCCAGTGAAAAAAAACGATTATGCCACCGTGAGGGAAGTTCCTTCCGCAGCTGTGATAATGATCCTGTTCCTTTTCTGTCCAACCAGTGTGTGTCCTTGATCAGGCTGTACTCCCTAACTGTACAGTAAAGCATGCCAACCCCAATGTGCTGTCTGGTGTGGATGCTTGGATCACCAGACCGGATGAACAGAACTACAAATCCTTTGGCAGGTAGAACAGTTCATAGATCTGTATTTTGTTTGTTTATTTAGATGGAGCTTGGCTTTAAAAATGGCACCAAAAGCAAAATCATGAAGATTCAGGTACTTACAGGCAGTAGACGAAGACACTGCAGCTGTAGATCATGGGCAATTCATCCAGCAGCTGATGAGAAGAAAAAAAAGAAAACAAACATTACATAAAAACATCCCCATAGGCCTGCATGCTTCCTGCCAGGGACCAGTGAGCTAACCTAAGGACCATGCTCAACCTGTCAGGATCAATAAACGGGGGTTTCTATTGATTCATCATTGAAGGTGCGCACTGGAAGGGCAAGCCGGGATCGTGGTTTGGGTAAGTATAACTTTGTTATTTTATCTCCCTAGACAAATCAAGCACTTAACCATTCTGGGGTTACCCAAGGGTTAACAATGTATTTGCCCGGAGTTCTGCCTTAAGAAAGCAAACACATGGCTCCTGTATTTTAGACCTATGTCTGACCCAGGGTTCAGCTTCAACTGCTAATTTGTAATTGCAATTTAATAATTTCTTTTAACTACAATTAAATAAATGTTAATCGTTTTCAAATTACAAATTAAATTGCAATTGAATTGTAATTACAACTTTAATGTAGTCAAGCTTATATGGTAGCCCCCCCCCCCAACTCAACATCAATAACTAAAAGGCATACACAGTTAGAATTTCAAACAAACAAAAAATCAATTTCGGAAGAGCCGTTCGACTTTCTAATCGCTGGTAGGGGTCAAATCGATGATCGATTTCGATTGCAGTGACGAAAAAATTTGAAGGAGCATGTTGGAAACTTTTTCTCAATCGAGATTCTAAACAGTGAATGTGGTTTCCGCTCAGGAACATTCATTCATTCGTTGATCGGATTTATTTGCATGAATGTTCATTCGAAAATCTACCTGTGTATAACCTACTTTAAATCACAGAACGGGATGTCAACATTTTCCCAGGCAGACCTGGGCATGCACGGTGCACCATTCATTCCAATGGTGCCATTCATCCCTATGGAGCTTCCAAGTACTGGCTTCTACATGGAAGCACCAATAGAATAAATGGAGTGCTGAGTGCAGGTGCAGATCCGGCCGAGAAGATATTGACAAGCAGCCCTGATCTAGTCAGATCCAATTCCCTGAAGAGGGAACAAGAGATGGCTGAGGGTGGGGAGCAACACTACAATATGCTTGTCCCATTACAGTATTTGTTACTCACAAAGAATGCAAAGGGCTAGATGTGTGGTTGGAGAGGGTCTGGGGGTGCTAAAGTCTGCCAACGCCAAATCCGAACCCCAGCCAGAGCCTGGCACATTACTGAGGTTCTGCAAAGGTGTGATCTACTCTGCCACTAGCTTTCAAAGTTGGGCATTGGAAACGATCCACACGTTGTGGAGTCCTCAGTTATGGCAAATGACAGCCAAACTCATTGGTTTTCTTTAACAGTTACCTGCATTTCGTATTGCAGCGTCATGTGGAAGCACCAGGATCCCATTCCCACAGCTGAAATAAAAAAAAAAGAAAGAGGAATGATTAAAGACAGAGGGGATGGTTATTGCTCCCAGTACTGCCATGTGGTATACAGAGAGACATATGAAAATAATAAAGCCCATGTAGTGGGAAAAGTCTGAAATTCTGGTTTTGTTACGGCCTGTCTTGCCGTTGTAGGAATTACTCATCGCTTAAAGGGACATTGTCACTTTGCACTGATCAGGCAGAGTGACCGTGTCTGCACATATCAACCCTCGTCGGCAAGCTTACCCACTGAGCCACACTCCCTCTATACTTTATTACCTGTCTAAGCTCTGGGGGTGGCTGTTGTCAGAGCTTAGAGAGGTGGATGATTGACATGGACCACTTCAAGTGACTATATTCAAGCCTGGTGATTGGCTGCGAAGGCCTGAAGATTGTCACATGGGAAGGTCATGTGCTGCCTGGTGCCAGGAAGCCCTGTTCCATTAGTAAGGGTTTCAGTGGGAGCGGGGCTCAGTAGGTATGATGGCCAGGGTGGAAGGGATATTTGCAGTCACTGTCACTGTGACCTAAATGGACAAACAGCCAGAAATAAAGTGAACAGATCCAAGCCCGGTGATTGACTGTGAAGGCCTGAGGATTGTCACATGGGGAGGTCATGTGCTTCCCGGTACCAGGAAGCCCCGCTCCATTAGTAAGGGTTTCAGTGGGAAGGTGGCTCAGTAGGCATGACGGGCCAAGGTGGAAGGGATTATTTGCAGTCACTGCCGCCTAAATGGGCAAACGGACAGAAATAAAGTGAACTGATGCATATCTCACTCATATATATCTACACATCAAGAATATTCACACTTTGGGACTTGCTATGCTTTTAAAATGCACACATTGTAAGCTCCTGGATTTGACCTATTATCAGCCTCTTTAGTTCCTGTACAGCAGGGCTGGAGGATAAAATAAGAAGCAGCACAAGCCGCCAATTGGTTCGTGTTGACCAGAAGCATACCAGAGAGGCCTCCATTCCTGCAGTGACTGAAAACATTCCATTTCCTCAGCATGCTTCTTCTGTGTACATGCTTTCAGGACACACCACTGAAGGCATGTGCCATATAAACATGACAAACACAGAAGTTCTTATTTTGTCATCCGAGAAGAGCAGAATTATTGTTATAACAAAGGTGCACCCATTATTGAAATCGTCCAGCGGCCCGTCCTACAATGCTTGTAACGGAAAAAGTTTGCTTCCCATAACTGTGTGTGACATCACCGCTGAGACGGAGTAATTGTATTTATTTTTCCTTGTGATCTTCCAGAAAAACTGGTTTCTGATCGGGGAGATTTCACACTAATAGACGTTTTGTAACATATGCAGACTCGTACGCCGATCTCCGCATTTCCCACACCCACCCCGCATCTAAAAAGGATGACACACCCCGTATAATTACCAGCTCCTTGAAATCCCGGCGCTTCCTCGTCACGACGTATCCCATAATGGAGTCAGGCCTTCCACTAAGAAATGGTGCATTCTGGGATGTATTTTGGGACTGCCCTCTGGAAACCTGTATACCATTTCCTGTATGATCCACGGGAGGTACCAACTTTTTCTTAAAACTCTGTTTATTGATCTCAATCGATTGTACAAAATTACATAAAATGAAAGAAGAAGAATTAACCCTTGAATAGGGCTACCCCGTACTGCAAGGGTTAACTGCTAGTTTTAGTCTAGGGCAGGCCCTCCAGCTGCGCTTTAACTACAAACCCCAACATGCCTCTGGGAGTCGTGCCTGTAACTGTTAGTATTGCAGTGCTTCATGGGACTTGTAGTTCCACAACAGCTGGAGGGTTCGGAGTTGCCCACCCCTAGTCTAAGGGCTGGATTAAAGAAGGTATACCGATTCTCGGTCCTGCCTGGCTGCTAGATCGGTCTCCGCAGTCTCTTCTCCCCTGCAGGGCTCAGGTGATCTAAGGACCTGTGACATCATCACATCTAATGCAGGTCCATTCACCTGTATTAGATGTGAGGAAGACGAGGCACATACCGCAGGCAGAGTAGAGGGGAGAGAGGGCACAGAGCAAAAACAATTACTAGGCGCAACTTACCACTTACTAGGGATGCGCAGAAACTGGTTTTTCCGTATCAAGTACCGATATTATTTTTTCAGTACATGCCAATACCAAGTACCGGTGTGCATTGGGCCCGACTATCAAGATTAGTCAACCTGATTGCCTGTGAAGCCAGTGTTCTAGCGAAAGAACACCGACTTCAGGAGGTTGCCTGGCTTCGTGACCAATCAGGAAGCCGGGCGGCGAGGTATGAGGTGCCGTCCGGTTTCTTGATTGCTTAGGAAGCCAAGCTGCCTAGCCAATGAAGAAGCCGGGGGTGGCGCGGCATGACCCGCCTCCCAACTTCCTGATTAGCCAGGAAGCCAGCTTCACTTGTATCTAGGGAGCGTAGCTCCCTGAACAATCAGGAAGCCGGGACGCGAGTCATGACGTGCCACCTGGCTTCCTGATTGGTTAGGAAGCCAGGCTGCTTAGCAAATGAAGAAGCCGGGGGTGGCGCGGCATGACCCGCCTCCCAACTTCCTGATTAGCCAGGAAGCCAGCTTCACTTGTATCTAGGGAGCGTAGCTCCCTGAACAATCAGGAAGCCGGGACGCGAGTCATGACGTGCCACCTGGCTTCCTGATTGGTTAGGAAGCCAGGCTGCTTAGCAACACGTGAAGCCGGCTTCCTAGCCAATCAAGAAGCCGTGTCATAACCCACCGCCCAGCTTCCTGATTGGAAAAGAAGCCGGCTCCATGCTCCCTCGGCACTGCCGGTCAGAGCAGGATCTCCCTCTGACTGAAAGTTCCGGCATCGGAGCATGTACTCACCATAAGCAGCGATACCGATACTAGTATCGGTGCATCCCTACTACTTACCTAGAAGAAAATTAAGGGAAAAGCCTGAAAATAGAAAACTAATGCAGACACCTCATTTAATAATTTATAAGCTGAATTAAATGACATTTCTTTTTGGGTTTAGAGACACTATAATGGTGTTAAATGTTCCGCAGAATCAAAAGATCCCTCACCTGCTAGACCCAGATAGGCAACTAAGTATCTGGTTTCATGACCATCCTGTACGGTCCGCACTGCTCCATATAACGGAGGTATAATCATAATCAGGTTACTGACCGTGTTCCCTGGAAGAGATACAGAAAGTACGATTAATACTCCAGACATACAATACAGATCCAAACACCAGCATATAAATGTAACCATCGCTACTAAGGGGGGGGGATAGTTACATTAATGTCATTCTCTCCAGCATTCTCTAGAATTGCAACATTGTATCTCGCTACCAACATATATTTCATTTCCCATGATCCTCAGCTCCATATAGTGGCCATAATGTACTATTTTCCCCATTCACTCACTTTATGAATTGACCTATTGAAGAACATTCGACCACAAGAGAAAATACACCAAGAACATTTGATTTTGCCCCATTCTCACAGCAGCTGGTTAACTTGCACAGAACAAACATACATATGGTTTTGTAGGATGAATAAGCTAATGCATCAATACAAATGCACAACACACTATAAGGCTTCCCCCTCCTGAAGTTAATGGGACCTGACTAAAGCCGTTCCATTTGCTATCCCATCTAACAGTATCTGTTGTGACAGCCGGTACATCTGTCACTGTGTAAATGTGGTAAGGGACAGGGGTCTGGTGTGGGCAATAAAATTGTCCCGGTCTGCTCACAACAGGTAGCCCAGTGGAGGAGTCTGATTAAACATAGGTGGGAAGAGTATGCAGTCATCTAGGGTTTCAGTACTGCTGGGTCACCCTGTGGGTGGTGTCCAGGCCAGAGCCGCTGTGTCACCCCTTTGCAGAGGCAGCATCTTAAGACTAAAGAAGTTACAGAGTAGGACAAAGAGTGCGCCCCCCAGGACTTCTGTAAGGGGTTGGTTCTACTTTAAAGTAGACGTTAGCAGTAAAATGCATAGAACCCTCCTGATTCCCCCCCCTCCCCCCTTCAAAATTATCCTGCAGGTGCAAAATGTACCTGTAAAGAAAAAAAAAAAAAAGGATCTATAATTCCCCTGGTCTTATGCAATGCTGGGTGTGAGGAACTGGGAGGAAGACAGGAGATCTTCCAATATCAATCCAAATTTCTTTTTTTTATTATTATTATTTACAGCTACATTTTGCACCTACTAGCATCAGAAGATTTGAAAGGTGAGGGGGGCCTGGACAATGTATGAGCACTAGGGCTGCAACAACTAATCGACATAATCGATTATTGAAAAAGTTGTCAACTTTTTCAATCATCGATTAATCGGCTTCCGATTGGTTGGCCCTGTTCACGGCTCCACACACGCTGCACGCCGCACCTCCTCCCCACCGCACGCTCCCCGCTGCCAGAACCGCCCGCATCCATGCCGCACCTCCTCCCTGCCTCACACTCACCCAAATCCACGATCGGCACAGGGACGTGGGGAGAAGAAGCGTGGAGCAGGTGTGTGGGGATGACAGCCGCCGATAGACAGGCCCGATCTCAGAAAGAAGTTGCTGGAAAACTGCTCAGGTAAGCCTGCACTTTCCCACACGTGGTGCTCTATAATGTATTGCTGGGATTTGTTGTATTCCTATATAAGCTGGTGGTATTCTGCATTGCGCTGTATAGAGGTCTACAAATCACAGCAATAATACATTATACAGCGCAATGCAGGATACCACCAGCTATAATGTATTATTGCTGGGATTTGTTGTATTCCTCTATTGCTGGTGGTATTCTGTATTGCGCTGTATAATGTACTATTGCTGGGATTTGTAGTCCTCTAAAGCCGGTGCCCTTCTGCATTCATTGCTGTATAATTTTACACTTTTCATTTCACTATATTGCACACCACACTTTTTTTTTCTTTTTTACTTCCACCGCTCCAAGCTTGCTCCTGTGATGGACTACAATCTCAATACAAACTAGAAGTCCCATCACTGGAGCCATTTTTTAAAATGTATTTTATTTTTTATCTGATTAAATCAAACTTAATAATCGATTTTGAAAATAATCGTTAGCTGCAGCTCTAATGAGCACCTTGCATTGTACCGCAATGTCCGCTTTAACTTAAAATGCTTGCTCATGCAAATACGCCAGTTTCTCTTTAAAGCAGAACGGCTGATGTGTCTGCAGGAAGAGGGTAGGGAACAGATTTCCATATCACTGGTACAGAATTTGACTATTAAGACACGTGGCTGATCTGCAGGATGATGGGACCAGCATGGACTACACATAGACGGTAGCCGCACACGTCCTGAATCCTCCATTACCGCTTTTCATATCTGCAGACAGGTACGAGCACGACTGTGTCATTTCAGAACACTCACACTCACAGCAAAAGTGACATTTTATATTGGTGGAGGGACTTCTGAAGGGTCAGTATCTATGTTTCCCACCATCTCTGTGCTGAGTTCCTGGGTCTGTACACCCGCTGTGCCCATTATGAGGGATTCCCACCATCTCTGTACTGAGTTCCTGGGTCTGGACACCCGCTGTGCCCATTATGAGGGATTCCCACCATCTCTGTACTGAGTTCCTGGGTCTGGACACCCGCTGTGCCCATTATGAGGGATTCCCACCATCTCTGTACTGAGTTCCTGGGTCTGGACACCCGCTGTGCCCATTATGAGGGATTCCCACCATCTCTGTACTGAGTTCCTGGGTCTGGACACCCGCTGTGCCCATTATGAGGGATTCCCACCATCTCTGTACTGAGTTCCTGGGTCTGGACACCCGCTGTGCCCATTATGAGGGATTCCCACCATCTCTGTACTGAGTTCCTGGGTCTGGACACCCGCTGTGCCCATTATGAGGGATTCCCACCATCTCTGTACTGAGTTCCTGGGTCTGGACACCCGCTGTGCCCATTATGAGGGATTCCCACCATCTCTGTGCTGAGTTCCTGGGTCTGTACACCCGCTTTGCCCATTATGGAGGAGCTCCCCCCATCCCTACACTGGGTTCCCGGGTTCATACACCTGCTATGCCTATTATGAAAGGTTCACACCATCCCTGTGCTGCGTTTACGGGTCTGTACACCTGCTGAGCCCATTATAATAAATGTCATCAATGATAAACACGCATATCTGACTGCTTTGCCTATTTATAAAGACTGCTTTGGACATTTTGGTCTACTAATTTGGGTTGTAGAGATAGATTTGGCCAATATATGAAGAATTCTTTGCCATATTTTGGTCAAGTAGGTGAGCCACCGTGACTCCGACATAGTCCTTAATTACAGAGCGAGCAAGGAATTCTGTATTTTTGCAAATAGGAGGCCAAAGATCTTTACTGCACATGCGCCCGCCCCATGATCTTTCATGGCCGCTCGAGAACCTTTAGGTCTCCAGACGTGAGTGAGTGGGAGACAGGGACCTCTTTGGTAACTGTTTTTCATTTTTTTACTGTTTTCCTCCGGGTACTCCGGTTTCCTCCCACACGCCAAAGACATGATGGAAGGTTAATTGGCTCCCGTCTAAAGTGGCCCTTGTATGTATGTGAGATAGGGACCTAAGATTGTAAGCTCTGAGCGCAGGGACTGATGGGAATTTTCCGCATGTAAAGCGATGTGTACATTGTCAGCGTTCTATAAATACCTGTAATAAATCATATGTGTATCTACGGATAATCCGCTACAGTTTCCTTTTGACAAGCCAAACAAGAGAAGAGCCGTGCCCTCCGGTTCCCTCTACCACAGCCCACCGCCACACCCCGCCCCTTGTCGCACCGTGCACACATTGCACAATTAGGTCCCAGGAGCATTCCCATCAGACAAGCGATCGCACAAAACACCATCAATCACCCGGCATCCAACAGAGAGAACATGACAGATCTGAAGCCTCCTATTAGATACCCCTACGAAGAGGACCCAAAAGGACAATCACACACAAAGGGAGACGGAGCCAGGAGGAATAAGTGCGCTTGCCCTTATCGCGCTGTGCGCCGGCTCTGACAACTACAAAGATGTTTTCATTCGCATTTATCATCCTTTTTTGTAAGACAAACATTAAGCGATGCATCCAAAAAGGTAAAAAATGTCATGCTGACATGAAAAACATTCAGTGTGCTATTGTCAGCAAAAAAAGTTTTAGCATTGTTCACCAAGTACAAGAATTTTTTTTTTTTACATTGTAGCTCACTCAGAAATATTTTTCTACCTCCCAGCCCCACCAGCTACATTCCCAGAGCTGCTACTATCAACAGTTGTGTGAAAAAGAAAGTACACCCCCTTTGAATTCTATGGTTTTATGTATCAGGGCATAATAAAAATCATCTGTTCCTTAGCAGGTCTAAGAGCCGGCCCGTACAGACCCATATTGGGCCGCTCCCGGGAAGGATAGGTGCTGCGTGTGATTTGTACGCAGCAGTCTGTACTTCTCTATGGGAGTACGCGGCCATACGTAGCCGCATGCTCACCCGAACTGCACATCCATGCGGGTGTAAGTGTCCCTGCTTGGACACTGACAGAATCCATTCTGTCTGCGTACGAGTACGGACACCCGCATGGATGTGCAGTTCAGGTGAGCGTACAGCCGCGCCCTCCCATAGGGAAGAACAGGCTGCTGCGTACTAATCACACACAGCACCTGTCCTTCCCGGGAGCGGCCTGAAACAGCGGTGCACGCAGCATGGATCTGTACAGGCCGGCTCTTAGTTGTGTGAATGAGGCCTAAAGGTGCCCATACACCTATCGATTATCGTTCGGAAATCATCCACAAATGGTCTTTCGATTGATAATCGATCAGTTGATGGGAACCCAATGATTTCTTTTTACTGTACTACTGGCCGAATTTCGTCGATCGTTCATCCTGGAACACTTTTCGAATTGTACGAAAAATCAATGGATTCGAATTGATCCGAAAAAAATCGCAACATGAACACTGCACATACGCAAACGAAAATCCGTTCTGCCGATCGACGAAATTCGGTGAGGTGGTATTGCTAATGTACGATTATCGAAACGACATTGGTTTGTGGATGATGGGCTATTTGAGCTAGAATCGAACGAGAGTCTATGGCCAGCTAAAGGCTTCATTCACACAAAAGCAGATGTCCCCCGCGTATTCGGTCAAACGAATATGCGCAGAACCGCTCTAAACATAAAAAAACAATGCACACCTAATTTTATTGCCATCACATGGGGGGACTAGGAACCCCACTATGTGATAGCCAATATACAGTGAAAGGTCCTCTTTATGGAGACATCAGGGGTCTCCAAGTCCCCCGTCACCTAGGGACACCCAAAGAAGCTGATGAAGCAGAGATCTACTTCACCAGCTTCTGTAGCCGGAGAGTGACAGCTGAATGTGGAAGTGATGTAATATACATCACTTCCTGCATTCACAGAACGGAGATCAGATGGAAGATCACGTACTGATCTTCTCCGATCACAGAGCCACCGTGGTGGTCTCAGCCCGCACCGGGCACAGCAGAGCTTGGGACCAGCGGCGGGGGGCACACACCTACATGCAAAACACAAGTGATCAGACGTCTCTACAGGTGCCGAAACGCTTGTATGCAAACAGCCACTGCTGGCTTTTTAAAAAACATTTTAGGCAGTTTTCCCACTGGGGGGGGGGGGACTTCCTAAGACGCCCACCTGCATCTACAAGACCCCTGTCCAGCCGTTTTTGAATGCCCGGTGGACAGGAAGCAGTTAAAACCATAGAATTCAAAGAGGGTGTACTTTCTTTTTCACACAACTGTATATCACCCCAACAGCCATGAATCTGGACCAATAGAAAAAAAAAAAAATGACACGCTCTGTGTTCTCCAGTTCCTTTCCTTGGTAGACAATTTTGTTCCGGGACTTCAATCTTCGGGAAATCCTCCTTGCACAATGGCATTGTTTGGAAAAGTTTCCTCCACGGAAGTTAAAACTTTTTATGTACACTGCCGCAAAGTCAAAATCGAGAGCACGCCATAAAATGCCCATAACGGAGCTACAGGCTGTATAACTGGAGGACACGAGCCAATAAAAATCAGTAAATCTATCCCCTTCTTAATCAGGTTTTACAATTGTAATTAAAGTTTATTAAATGATGATGGCCCCGGCTAATTAGTTGTCAAGCTGAATATGCATTGCCCTTTAAAGTCAACAGCGCGACAAAAGAGGACCCGGCCGCCAGGACAGTGCGGGAAAACAAAACCGTGCGCCAAAGTTGAACTATAGAGTCTTAACCCCATAAGGACCCTTTCACTGCCAAGGCCTTTTATTCATTTTTTGCACATGTTATAATCCACCCCAATTCAAACCCCCAAACATTCCGTATTTTCTGAAAGCCAAGACCCCGTAGAATTAAATGGCGGCAGTTGCAAAGTTTTATGTTGCACGATATTAGCGCAACCCCTTATCAAACCCCAAAATGTTGTGGAAAATGCACTCAGGTTAATTTGAATGCCCCAAAACACAATATAATACCCATTCTTGTGTGTGTGTAAAATATACAAGATGAGGTTACAACGAGCAAATAGATAAACAACATGCCCAGGTTAAAAATTGCGTGCGTCAAACGGCGACAAAATTCAGTACCCCAAAAAGTCCATAGACGACGTTTTAAAAGCCCCCACAGGTCATCAGTTTAGAGATGCGCGTAAATATTGGCCCTAGAATTATTGCTCTCACTCTGGCGTGTGCTGCGATACCCAACATATGTAGCGCGATCATAGTTTTGGTACGTAGGCGCACCAGATGCATGTTCACGTGAACCCCCACATGGTCGCGGGGCCAGTGGGACTTTAAAAACAAAATGTTTTTTTTATTACTTTTACATTTTATTATTTGTTTAACTTTAATTGCTATCACATAGGGGGGCTTACAAGCCCCCCATGTTAAATAGTTTGTCAGGTTGAGTAAAGACCAAGGTTCATCCAGTCCAACGTAAGTGAGTGTGTATTTTATGTGATAGCACATTGGCAGTGACAGGTCCTCTTTAAAGGTGATACTGGGGGTCCAAAAGACCCACAGTGTCATCTTTACACTCTAAGCTATTGAAGTGCCGATTGCACATCAATAGCTTATTGCTGGGCTTCAGGAGCAGAGCAATGGCAGCTATGGGACCGGAGGTGATGCAATCCGCGTCGCTCCGGGTCCCATAGAGCAGGGAGGAGATCGTTGAATGGATGTTCGCTGCTTTCCTGCCCGCCGACACCCGAGATGCCGGTCCCAGGAAACGCGGTGGGGACAGGGACTTTAATGGCCCGTAGAAGCAATCTGACGGCAGCTGAATAGTTGTGAAAAATGTACTGATATGTCTTTACGGATCACCAAATGCTCATTTAATTGAGCAATTCGTCAAAAGTAGAAACAAGCGCCTTCGGGGCCACGCAAGCTCCCTTCATCAGGCTCAAACATCGACGCGTCCTAAAAGCGCTTGTTTCTACTTTTTACGAATTGATCAATAAAATGAACATTTGGTGATCCATAAAGATTTTCGGTCTGCTGGCGACATTTTTCACAACTATTCTATGCATCCAGCGGTGCCATGCGCAGTCATTACAAGCACCCTCCCCATCGCTGGGAATATCCGGTAGGGAGTGCAGCAAGATCCTCTTCTTTATCTTGGCGGCAGCTGAGTCACCTGAATCGCTTCTATTGTAAAACCGGCAGCCGGAATCTGTGTAAACGGGCCCGCTGCCAATGCAGTACTAGGTACAGCACAGGTCGCTAAGGGGTTAAACCAACACATAAAAGCAGAAAAAGTTTAGAAGTAAAATAATTTAAAAAAAATAAATCTTCCCTCTGCTTATGCCAGTTATATGATCGGTAGCATTTAGTCATGTGATCTCGTGAAAGAATCATAGGAAAGTTATGTTCAGGTCGAGGTGGCTGATCAAAAGATTTACCCGAAATCTGATCGTCATTTTTAAAGTAGAACTGAAATTAAAACTTTTTGTTCCATTTTGGATAGTGTGAAGAATGGTGACAAACCCTGCCAGTTTTTTTTTATTCCATCTGTGTCCCATTAGGAAGCTTTCCCTTCACTCTCTGTCCTGTAGGGACAACAGGAAGTGACAGGAAATCCCTTTAATATGAGGGGAATCCCCTCTAAGCTGATTTCCCCTCAAATTCCTGTTCTGGCGTCAAATCAGAATTCTGGATTCTTCCTAGAGTTTCAGTTCCGATGATGGCAGTCACCAGGACAAATAAAGAGAGTATACCCCCCTAAAAGGGGACACAAACAGCTAAATTCTTACCGGGGGAATAACGCCATCAACTCTCAATCCAAAACTGAAATAACAGTTCAGAGTTTAATGGAGATCACTCAATTGAGTGCCAACCAAAAAAAAAAGGGAGGGGCATTGGGTCAAGTGAGAACCCATGGACAAGGAAAAAAAGGAGCCTCTGGGCCAAGTGGGGACTCCTGGACAAGGGAAAAGAGCCTCCAGTCGACTCCTGGACAAGGGAAAGGAACCTTTGGGCCAAGCAGAGACACCTGGACAAGGGAAATGAGCCTCCAGTCGACTCCTGGACAAGGGAAAGGAACCTTTGGGCCAAGCAGAGACACCTGGACAAGGGAAAAGAGCTTCCAGTCCAAGGGGGGACTCCTGGACAAAAGGGAAAGGAACTTTTGGGCCAAACAGAGACACCTGGACAAGTGAAATGAGCCTCTGGTCCACTCCTAGACAAGGGAAAGGAACCTTAGGTCCAAAAAGGGACTCTAGGACAAGGGAATAGAGCCTCTGGGCCAAGCAGGGACTTCTGGACAAGGAAAAAGAAGCCTTTGAGCCAAGCAGGGACCCCTTAACAAGGGAAAGGAATTTCTGGGCTAAACAGGGACTTCTGGACAAAAGGATGGAGTCTCTAGGCCAAGCAGGAACTCTAGGATAAGGTAACATAGCTTCTGGGCCAAGATAGGGATACCTAGACAAGGTAAAAGGAGCTTCCAGGCCAAATGGGAGATCCAAGACAAGGGAAAGGAACTCCCGGCCAAGCAGGGAACCCTAGACTAGTTAAAAAAAGTATTAGGGCTAAGCGAGGAGTCCTGGACAAGGAAAAGGAGCGTCTAGGCAGCGCACTAAAGAAATAAGCAAGTTTGCAGTGGTGTGTAGGAGGAAAGTGCCCATCCAAATATTACAGTTTTAGCTGTCACCTAATTTTTGAGTGTCCTTTTTAACATCTTAAAAAAAGTCCTAAAGAAAAAAAGGCATTCTATGTTTCCATTTCAGAAAGTTGGGAACCCTCGGGATACAACCAATCAGCAATCTGCTCCCCTCCTGTATAGGTACCATTAACAGTGGGTCCTCCAGGTAAAAAACCTATCAGCAACAATACACTTGAGTGCACAATGTCACATTGATCCCATTACTCGCATTGCTGAGCATAAGCACACCACTCAATTCTGCTAAACAATCCATTATACACAGGTAGAGCTCCACCTTGAAGGTGTGCTGTAATGTTATAGCCAACCATGAAAGCCATTTAAACATTTACCAGGAGGCATTATTGCTATAAGTTACAAGATCAAGTATAGTTCAGACTTTTCTATATAGCTTTAGGCTGCATTTAAAAAGTCATGCCAGATGCCACCCAAATAGGAACTCCTCCTGCCTTCCTCCGTAATGTTAAGCATTGCGACACTCCATTGTTATAGCTCTGTGACACGCCAAGTCATGAAGGGAGGACAAGGATGAGAACCCTGGAACTTGGCACCCTGAGAAACAGGTCCGCAATGACAGCTCTTAATTCTGTACCTTTTTAATGTGCCTGCTCCAACCTAAATTCTGCATTTAAAAGGGGAATACATTATGCCGCTTTGTTTTTAAACAAAAAAGAAAAGAAACCACAGTCGTAAGTATATATACACTATGTTACCAAAAGTATTGGGACACCCCTCTAAATCATTGGATTCAGGTGTTCCATGACATTTCCTTGCTGCTAAATATTCCGCGGTCACCTGTTAGTGGTATTAAAACAAAGTGGAAGCAACTGGGAACAACAACAACTCAGCCACGAAGTAGCAGGCCACGTAATATGACAAGGAGGGGTCAGCGCATGCTGAAGCGCACAGTGCGCAGAAGTCGCCAACTGTCTGCAGAGTCAATAGCTACAGACCTCCAAACTTCCTGTGGCCTTCAGATTGGCACAACAACAGTGCGTAGAGAGCTTCATGGAATGGGTTTCCATGGCCGAGCAGCTGCATCCAAGCCTTACATCACCAAGTGCAATGCAAAGCGTGGGATGCCGTGGTGTAAAGCACGCCGCCACTGGACTCTAGAGAAGTGGAGACGTGTTCTCTGGAGTGACCAATCACGCTTCTCTGTCTGGCAATCCGATGGACGTGTCTGGGTTTGGCGGTTGCCAGGAGAACGGTACTTGCCTGACTATAGCTCAATGTAAATAACAGAGACACCATCACTTAGCCTATTCAGGGCAAAGAGTCAGCACCATTGTAAAATTCCCCTGCCGCCCCCTTACACACTAGATATACTCACCATACCAGCGCTCCCTATGCCAATCCAGCCTCCGCCACCAACAATACACCATGCTTCCAGTTCAGAGGGAGCACATGACCTCCTCCCATGTGACGGTGCTCAGATCTAGCAGCCACTAGCTCATCAGTCACATGACCAGGTGAGTGATGTCACCGCACTTTTATTTAAATATTTTCCTTAAGAGCCACAAAGGAGATAAATCCCCTTTGCCTGCACCAAATGCCTTAGAGCACCCATATATTACCATGTAAAAGTAGCAGTGACACCATCACTGTTCTGTACATAGCCTGTGCAGAGAGTTGTGCTATGGGAGGGACCAAGCAGACCCCACCCACTAAAGGAACTATAGGAGGGGGTGGAGACAAGACCAGTCACCCTGCACATGGAGAGAGAGCAGCAGTGAGCGGTCTTTATTGCAGGAGGGGGCGGAGACAAGACCAGTTACCCTGCACAAGGAGAGAGAGAGAGTGGTCTTTTTTACAGGAAGCTCCAAGTCTCACGCTGGATTACTGCACAGATCTGGAAGAAATACACAAAGCTCACTAAGATTCAAGAAGAACACACGACTCAGGCGGTGATTTCAGCAAATAATGTGGAATTGTTCAAGAAACTTTTGGACGATTTCTTAAAGGACCGCAATATACAGGGGTACAGGTACTCCTAGAATGAGATCCTAATAGGTTGGACTTGATGGACTAATGTCTTTATTCATCCTCAAATACTATGCAACTATGACTCTTGTATGATTGTATGAGGACAATAGCTGTTTACCCCGAAATTCAGCTCTCTTGTGTAGCAGAACAAGAAAAAAAAGGGAAAGATCTCTCCCCTCCACTGGGACATTTGTGTGTCTTAGGACTTGTTCACACCAAATGCAGACCAGATCTGCATGAGTTTCTGCACACACAGTGCAGTGTGTTGTACCGCTTTTTTTGCTGCGTTTCTGATGCGTTCTGGGCCTTTTTTGGTTGGAAAAAAAAAAAAGGGGGGCTTTCAGTACGTTCGCATTTGTTTTTGATGCGTTTGCATGCGTGCCAGAGCAGGTAAAATAGGGCTTGCTGCAGTTTTTTTTTACTAGAGAACTAGAGCCCAAAATACCATTGGAATACATTGGACACAGTTTTGATCCGTTCTGTAACTGCTCTGCATCTGCTCCTGGAACGCACTTGGTGTGAACAAGGCCTCAGGTTATATATAGTATTACGTCTAACATGGAAGCACACAAAGGGCTCTCATAGCATGACACAAATCCTTGCCAAGCTGCATACAAAGAAAAATATCTTGGCTCCCGATCAAACGTTTCCACTAGTTGAGCTCGCTAAGCACTTTCAGTAACAAACAGGCTTATGTACTACAAAGTGGGCTGCCCGCTCTGTCGCCTCCCGTCATGGACATGCACCGCACAAAGCAGGGATCAGTGACAAAACACACACGGGACATGTTCCCGAGAGATCTGCGGCTTTTTGTGTTTGCAGTTACATCATCAGCAACTTACAAGCACAGCTGGCCAGAGCTGCATGAGAGCACGGCCCTGGGGGATGGCTGGCAACGAGCGCACGGCCCTGGGGGATGGCTGGCAACGAGCGCACGGCCCTGGGGGATGGCTGGCAACGAGCGCACGGCCCTGGGGGAGGGCTGGCAACGAGCGCACGGCCCTGGGGGAGGGCTGGCAACGAGCGCACATGGCCGTACCACTTTATAAAGAGCACGGCTGGCAACAAGCGCACGGCCCTCGGGCATGACTGGCAACAAGCGCGCATGGCCGTACCACTTTATAAACTGAACCACAATAATACAAATTTCGATATCATGCCCATTGCAGCTGATGCACAAGGTGTTATGGGAATCATGGTCACAGTGCATTTTTCTCTGCCATGATTGCCTTTGAGCTCCATCCCTGTTTGTATCCCAATTTGTGGGAGTTCCTATGTTGGAGCGCAATCACAGCTCAGTTGATACCTCCCCGCAGCAGTGACCACGCATCCTGGGCGTGCAGACATCATTCGTATCAGGAAGTTTCCTGCAGGACACCGTGCAATGCAAGTGTTTGGTTTCCGGGCAGTCGCCTTAACACACCCCCCCTTCCCTGTGCATGCATGTCAGCACTAGTCTCAGGCAAGCTCCTGAAGAGCAGCACTGTCAATCAAAGCTACTTAGCTGTCCCCACAGCGCAACGTGGTGGAACTGCCGTTTGGGAAGGGGGGCGCTGTCGACCGAGCTACCTCTAGAACCAATGCATCTATCAAAATAATGCAAAGCGCACTTTGTCCCCTCGGAGCTTAATAAAGAAAATGTGTCAATGGTGGGACTTCTTCTCTAACAGCAATAAGGTATTTTTAGGAGTTTTCTAACGTTACTATTTCCTGTACAGTGACCTGAGACGGGGAGCCGGGCTTAAAGGAGAACTATGAGGTGAGTGCTTTTCACTCACCTCATAGTTCTAGCCGACCTGTGACAATGAGACTGTCACAGGTCGGCTCAGTAGATCAGGAGGTGAGCGAACACATACCGGCGTTCGCTCGCCTCTCGATCCTGTCACAGCTCTCTGCCGTGACAGGGGAGGGGCTGGATCCCCCCCTCCCCTCCCTGATCCTCCAGCGCTGACTGGCGGAACGGACAGGGGAGGGGGCGGGTACAGCTGGCTCTGCCTTTAGATAGGCAGAGCCAGCTGTCAGTCACGCAGCTGGGCGGATCCCCGGCACAATTGTCGGGATCCGCTTCAGCTGCGGCGTCTCAGTATACCGCAAGTTACAGCTCGCGGTATACTGAGCTTAGGGTAACGGGAGAACGCTAGTTTGTATTCTCCCGTTACCCTAAGGAGAACTATGGGGAAAAGCCCTAACCCCATAGTTCTCCTTTAATTGGCTGCTTGGTACAAAGAGTTCATCTTTAACCAGTTGCCGTCCGCCGCTTTTTCGGGCTGTGAATGCAGAAGTGATGTGTATTACATCACTTCCGCATTCACCTGTCAGTCATCTGGCTGCTATAGCCAGAGAAAAGAAGCTGATGAAGCAGATCTCTGCTTCATCAGCTTCTTTTGGCGTCCACAGGTGACATTAGGGGTCCTAAAGACCCCTAATGTCTCCATAAAGAGGACCTGTCAGTGTGATTTGCTATTATATAGGGGGATTACTATCCCCCTATATAATAGCAATAACAATAAGTGCAAAAAACAAATATATAAATAAAAAAAATAAGTCACATATAAAAAAAAAGTTAAAAAACCCCCCCCAAAATGTTTAACTCCCCCACCCCCACGTTTACGCACATATAAACGTAAATATGCGTCCGGTGCACCAGGGCGCAAAAACGACAATTGCGCTACACACGTTACATATCACCGCGAACGTCGCAGTGAGAGCAATCATGTTAGGGCCATCAATCACTGATAACACTAAACTGATGAGCGGTAAAAGCTTTTAAAGCATCTCCTGTGGCAAATTTTGGGTTTCGCACGCGCACGCAATTTTAAGGCCTGACATGTTTGGTGTCTTTTTACCCCACGTGACCCCGTCTTCTATGTTTTACCAAAACATTGGGTAGTAATAAATGTTTTATCATTTAATATAGGGGAAATTTCGGTAATTTTTCCTTAATATAGTAAAAACCCCAGTGGTGATATATATCCACCATAAGAAAGCTCTATCTGTCCCCAAAAAATTGTAAAAAAATATAATTTCAGTACAGCGTTGCATGACGGAATAAATGTCAGTCAAAGTACCGCAGCGCTGAATGCTGAAAAATGGCCTGGATGGGAAGGGGGTTTAACACCGCGGATGTCAACTGGTTAAACACTACATTCCACATTCATCAAAATATTCTTCACAAACGGCGCTAATCTAAATAAGGGAGGAAATCTATATCTTCCATAGGCGAGCCGCCACAACCATGGTGAATTAAAATGAAATACTAAAGATTCCTTCCTGAACACGATTGCGTCTGGTTATCGTCAGTGTTATGAAGCACGCCGTGACCTGGATAGCAAACTATTCAGACACGTGGGTCAAAAAGAGAAAAGGAGACAACTCTACAGATCATTCTGAACAATAAAATAGGTTCTATATACATGTTTTACCTGTGTAGTTATTACATGTATATACCTAGGGATGCACCGATACCAGTATCTGATTGGCCAGGCCCAGATTTCTGATTGGCCGGGAAGCTGACTTCATGCTCTCTCATCACTTCATGACAAGGGAACATGGAGCAAGCTTCCCTGCTGGCGCTTGGCTTCCTGGTTGGCCAGAAAGCAGCCTCCATGCTTCCTCGTCACCTAGTGACGAGAGGCACGGAGACGGCGTACCTGCTAATCGGGAAGCCGAGTGGCGAGTTTTTACACAACGTCCGGCTAATCAGGAAGCCAGGTGGGGAGTCATTACACGCCACCTGGCTTCCTTAAATGGGACTTCCGGTATCGGTATTGACGAGTACCGAAAACAATATATCGGTACTCATACTCGATACCGAAATACCAGTATCGGTGCATCCCTATATATACCTGTGTATTTATTACACACAACTGTCAACATTTTTAGGACGTTTACATCTAGTTTTTCTACGATTTGCCAAAACCCCAGGCAATCAGATCTTTAGGACATTGCCAGTTACGAGAACTACCAGCAACCAATCAGATCAGAAGACCAATCACAGGACTGCAACCTTATGTGTGCGGTGGAATACCAGAAATTAAAAGTGAGCGTTGGCTTCCACACTGCTCCTGATAAAGTTCATTATGTACAAAGTACCAGCAACACATTCTCATGAATTCTTTTTTTTGGAACCATCTTAACCACTTCAAGACCAGGTGTTTAGACCCCCTTCCTGGCCAGGCCATTTTTCAGTATTCAGCGCTGCGGTACTTTGACTGACATTTATTCCGTCATACAACGCTGTACTGAAATGAATTTTATACCATTTTTTGGGGACAGATAGAGCTTTATTTTGGTGGTATTTAATCACCACTGGGGGTTTTATTTTTTACTATAATTAGGAAAAATTAAAGAAAATTTTGAAAAAATAAAGTTTTTTTTTACATTATGTTAGGAAACATTTATTATTACCCAGTTTTTTGGTAAAATATAAAAGTCAGGGTCACGTCGGATAAATAGACACCAAACATGTCAACCTTTAAAATTGCGCGCACCCGCGAAATCGCAGAAAACTACCATACCCAAAATTGGCCATAGGCGACACTTTAAAAGCTTTTACCGCTCATCAGTTTAGTGTTATCAGTGATTGATGGCCCTAAGTCAGATGCAAAAAGTGCAACAGATCGGCCCAGGTGGAGATTACTCCATCCACACAGTTAAGTGTAGATGGAGGAATCTGTTGCACCTTTTCCATCTGACCACAGAACATCTGCAGATAATTGTAAGGTGTATGGGCACCTTAAGGGCATCTTTGAGTAGTTAGCGGTCATCGCTGAGGTTCCTGATCAATGCTGGTGGCTGCCAATGTCAGACTTTTGGGAGTGATCCTAATTCCAGGAAGAAACCACTTGCGCAGTGATGTGCCTGTCCTGAAACTAGCATTGCATTGCTGGATGGAAGCTACAGCTGGGACATGTAACAGGCCACCCTCACAGGTTAACTTAAAGGGAAACTATGATTGGTTTGTGTTAGGTGTACACCAATACCGGTAGTACCGATATTTTCTTTTTCAGTACTTGCCGATACCGAAAGTCCTGTTAAGGAAGACCGGCAGCGTGTAAAAACTCGCCACCTGGCTTCCTGTTTAGCATGTAGATTTGCTTTCTGGCCAATCAGGAAGCCAGGGGGCGGGTAATGACTCTCCACCTGGCTTCCTGATTAGCCGGGAGGTGTGTAAAGACTCTCCACTTGGCTTCCCGATTAGCATGTAGATTTGCTTTCTGGCCAATCAGGAAGCCAGGGGGCGGGTAATGACCCTCTGCCTGGCTTTCCGATTGGCCAGCTTCTCAACCAATCAGGAAGCCAGACGGCCAGTCCTTTCTTGGCGCCCGGCTTCCTGACTGGCCGACTCCATGCTTGGTGACGAGGGAGCATGGAGCCGGCTTCCCTGCCAATCAGGAAGCCGGGCAGCGTGTAATGACTCGCAGTTCTAATGGGAATAAAAGCCCAAACCAGCAGGGCCTTACTGGGTTTACTCTGCGGAGGGGCTGATCCAGCTGTGACAGCTACATGCCAACTAAACAAGAGGACGATAAGCAGGCCGGTGCGTGTAGAATAAACAGACACTTGGACTAGAAGTGGCAAGCTCCCAGCACGGCAAACATTGGACACGGCTTATCAGTGAGGTTAGAATGCCATGCTGGCTCCACGGGCTATTCGGATTAACATTTGACCACAATTCACTCCTACTGCCATGATCTACCCTGCTGCGGAGAGCAGAACGTGGACGCTGAAGAGAGATCTGCAGCCTTTTATCAGTCAGCAGCAGAGTTACCCCGAGAGACAAGTTTCCGCATCCACTTCCTGTACTTTACCCGGAGTGCCCAGTGGCAATGCTGCATAGAACCATGGCCGAAATATACGTCTCATCTTCTCTAGAGAAGCTGCGGGGTTTTATCAGAATGATGCAGAGGAGGGGCGTCAACAGAAGCAGGGAACGCTCGTAAACGTTTAACTGCTTGTTTTGTTTAGGGAATCAAAGCAGATAGTCACCTGATCCTCGGCCCCTCCAGGCTGCTAGACAGTCCCTGCAGCCTCGTCTACCCTGGGCCACCAGGGGAGAGAGCCGAGTGCTGACCGCCGCAGGAGCGAGGATCGGGTGCGTATATTTGTTTTGAGTTCCCCTAGACAAAACAAGCACTTAACCCTTGTAGTGAGGAAGAAGCCCCACCGCAATGGTACGTTTTTTAAATTCCTGGAGTTCTTTCTTAAGGATCAGATTGCCCAACACCGACACACAATTGATTATGTGGAATGGGGTCCTGTGGCCCTGACCTGCATTTTGTTGTGCTGGATGATGTACCCAGAAATAAAAGAGAAGGTGGAAGGACGGCAACCAATCAGCTTCTCTTTTTAATTTTCAAATCTTCACCGAACAAACTGAAGAGAGAAGCTGATTGGTTGCCATGCACAGCTGCTCCAGTTTTAATAAATTCAGTATGTTTACTGTGGCCCCAATTATGAATGAATGGGAAGTGATCTACATCACCTCCTGTTCATTCATGATTGTGGTTATAGTAAACACACTCTGTCCTCATGTTATGAATGAACAGGAACACTCAGTATAGAGGATCCCTGTTCATTGATAACAGTGGCTGCAGAAAAAGAGATAGAGGACTCTTGTGTCTTCAATCTATTTTCTGATTTTAAAAAAGGGAAATATTAAATACTTTTTAAAAATGTGAAAAGGTTAGAAAAAAAAATGTTTTGTTTCGGCCTGACTTTTTTTTTAATTTTTCGGTTTCATTTTAGAAAATATAATTTCGGTGCACCTCTAATCACACACACACTGAATAACATTGATTATCTGATTACAATGACACCAGGAAGTGGGGGGATATATTACAATGACACCAGGAAGTGGGGGGGTATTTTAAGAAAAAAAAATGGACAAGTGTAAGGATTTGGGCGACTTTGACAAGGACCAAATTGTGATGTCTAGATGACTGGGTCAGAGAAACTCCAAAACTGCAGCTCTTGTGGGATGCTCCCGGTCTGCAGTAGTCAGGACCGACCAAAAGTGGTCCAAGGAAGGAAAACCAGTGGAGTGGTAACAGGGTCATGGATGGCCAAGACTCATTGATGAATGTGGGGAGCGAAGGCTGGCCTATGTAGTCCAATCCAAATTAAGAGCTTCTGTAGTTCAAATTACTGAAAAAGTGAATGCTGGTTCTGATAGAAAGGTGTCTGAAAACACAGAGCATCGCAGTTTGTTGTGTATGGGGCTGTGTAGCCGCCGACCGATCAGGGTGCCCAAGCTGACCCATGCCACCCAAAAGCACCTACAATGGGCACATGAGCATTAAAACTGGACCATGGAGCAATGGAAGAAGGTGGCCTGGTCTGATGAATCACGTTTTCTTTTACATCATGTGGATGGCCGGGTGCATGTGTGTCACTTACCTGGGGAAGAGATGACACCAGGATGCACTATGGGAAGAAGACAAGCCGGTGGAGGCAGTGTGATGCTTTGGGCAATATTCTGCTTCGAGACCTCGGGTCCTGCCATTCATGTGGATGTTACTCTGACACTTACCACCAACCTAAACATTGTTGCTGACCAAGTACACCCCTTCATGGAAACGGTATTCCCTGATGGCAGTGGCCTCTTTCAGCAGGATAATGCGCCCTGCCACACTGCAAACATGGTTCAGGAATGGTTTGAGGAACCCAACAACGAGTTTGAGGTGTTGACGTGGCCTCCAAATTCTCCAGATCTTAATCCAATCCATCATTTGTGGGATGTGCTGGAAAAACAAGTCCGATTCATGGAGGCCGCACCTCACAACTTACAGAACTTAAAGGATCTGCTTCTGACGGCTTGGTGCCAGATACCACAGCATACCTTCAGAGGTCTAGTGGGGCCCATGCCTCAACGGGTCAGAGCTGTTTTGGTGGCAAAAGGAGAACCTACTCAGTATTAGGCGGGTGGTCATAATGTTATGGCCGAGTTAATTCAGCTCTCATGCTACAGGCGTCCTCCTTGCCACCACTATTGTGAAATCATCGAAATAGGAAGTCAAGAAATGCTACAAGCTTTCCCTGTGCTGACAAAGCAAACAAAACACTGGAGATCTGACACCGATAATGTATAGGAAAACAACACTATCAGCTCCGCTTACATGTGAGCGCTTCATTCACAAGGGCCAGAAAGGGGAAAAAAAGTCCCTATTCAGCAGCCAAGAATGTGAAATGACACAAAGCGCGATGAAGAACAATGGTCAGCGTTGTGGGAACGGCAACTCTTGAACTAAACTGAAAGCACTTGACGTCTTCATCAGAAAGAAAAGCAAACTAAAAGAGACCCTGTCACCAACCAAACAATTTCAATGAAAAGTCTCTGAAATGGTGACTTGCAGTGTTTTTCCTTTCCCACCATGCATCTGCCTCTGGGAGTCATGCCGGAGACTGTTCAGAGTCTCACAATGCCTCATGGGATTTGTAGTTGCACCACAGCTGGAGGGCCGGAGTTTGCCTACCCCTACTATAGTGTGTCACTTGATTGACAGCTGAGTCTACTGACATCACATCCAATGAAACGGCACCCATCAGAAGTCTACACAAGGGAGGCTTTTACATGTAAAGCACACGCATGTAACAGATACATGCACATATAATCGCATGGGAAGGTTTTTGGTAATGAAAATGAAAGGTCTGGCAAGAGGGTCTCCTTAGACAAAGCATGAGCTGAGAGGGGTATGTAGGCTGCCACTGTGGTCCCCCTTCTTCAATTTTTGGCTACCTGGCGTCACTGCTTTTTGAGTCTCTGACCTGGAATGAGCATGCAGCAAGTGAGATTTTCGATCTGCATTCTTGTCCTGGGGTCAGTGATTTGTACGTACCAGAGTCATGCGATGATCCATGGTGCCTCTTCTAGTACTGGAGGACGGTGAGCAGAAACTGCACGCCTAGCCGACCAGTCTCATTGCTGCCCCTCTCATTGTGATGTTATCACAATGCCCCTGAAAGACTAAAAAGGACCTATCGAGACCCCATGATGGACTCTTAAAGTCAATGGGCAGAGACCACATAACCAGAACATGACAAAGGCACTGGGAGGAAGGTTCTTCCCATACTACAGACCAGATGAAATTTGGACCTGGCCTGTCACATGACCTTCATTCTTCAGGTGTGTCATTGGGGTTTTATTTACATAATATTTGGGTTGAGGTGATTGGAGATGGAAAGGAATACAAAGGGGTCACCTCCCTGCTCCAGCCATCCGATGTTACATGTAAGGCGCAGTTGAACACTGGTAAGGCCATCTCATGGAGCGAGCTGTAGAAGCATTAGAAGTCCAAGATTATTTCAGCTCCTGGGTTTAGTGATGGGTCCTGAATGTCTGGTCCCGGTGCTAGTGTCTGCACGGGCCCGCAGGAGCCTCTGAGACCGGCTGCCGCTTTGAAACGGTGCTGGGAATAATAGCTGCTATCCCAACCCAGCTTTAAAAAAGGTGGCTGGGACTTAAGCGGTTACTCACATATTGGCCACTAGAGGGAGCCAACAAAGAATTTGCATTCTGCCTCCCATCTCAACATCTGGTAAAGCGGACCTCTACCCGTATCCTTAAAATAAGAACAAAGACACCTTTAGAAATGTTTAGTAATGACAAACTACAAACCCATACTTCTAGGTTAGTTGCCGGCTTTGTATTCTTTGCATTTCTTATTTCTCTCTTTTTCTTTCCCAGTCTTCTGGCAGTGGCCATGTTTACTAAGGGCAGATTACTAGCTCTCCTATTACTTCCTGGATTACTGGCACAAGTGACTAGGACATGTGATGAGGCACATCATCTCAGGGGAGGATAATTGCCCATCCCTGAGATCTCACGAGATTACAGATGAGATTTCCCACCAATGCTCTGCTGATGTCAAGGCAATCCCAGTGTGCATTGCTTTGCCAAACTGAAGTCATTTTGCCCTTTCAAAAGCAGGAAGTGAAGCCCCAAAGGGTATATGGGTCATAGGTCAGGCACCAGGGCTGTAGAGGATCGGTGGTGAGGGGCACCAGGGAGAGGTCAGGGACCTCCTTTAATCTGGGGGATGGGACGGGACATACAAATCAGTGTTTTCAAGTAGCACAAGCAGCCCGCACTTCTCAATCATTAACAAACTCGTCAGGTTCACTTAAGCA
>NW_017307657.1:421279-422020 GCF_000935625.1 Nanorana parkeri
CGTCCTGAGCTCCACTGACTGGAATGGGAGGCCCTCAACAGGCTACAGATGACTCTTCCATTATAGTTAATGGAGATCACGCCTAGCCTCATGGGGGGAGGGGGGGGCATTGTAGTATATAAGAAGCCCTACAAATCTGCATTAATAACACCCGACATGTCATATGATACGAGAACAGTATTTCCAGAACAGCTGCACCTTTAATCATTAACACTTTCGCTGCCATCGCCGTGTACCCCTCACAACGCTGGCTGCGGGCCCCTGTAAGCAGACTACAGCCACTGGGACGGGACCTGCCTAAAGTTGACTGTCAGCTTTAGGCCTCATTCACATTGGAATCGGACGGCAGGTACAGCTCTGTGCTGCGTGCACGGCCGTATCGGGCAGCTCCCGGGACGGACAGGTGCTGCGTGTGATTAGTGCGCAGCCCTTTCCTTCTCTATGGGACTACGCGGCCGTACTCCACCCTACGCTCACCCCCAGTGCAGGTCCGTACGGGTGCGGGTGTCCCGGCTCGGACGCAGAAAGGTCCATCCCGTCACCAAATGGGTACGGACACCAGCCACGGACGTGCAGGCCAGGTGAGCGTAGGGTGGCGTACTCCCATAGAGAAGGACAAGGGCTGTGTACTAATCACACGCAGCACCTGTCTTTCCCGGGAGCTGCTCGTTACGGCCGTGCACGCAGCACAGAGTTGTACGTGCCGGCTGATTCCAGTGTGAATGAGGCCTTACACTGACC
>NW_017307657.1:422298-427440 GCF_000935625.1 Nanorana parkeri
CCTCCCCCGTCCAACACCCCCGCCTTGCTTCCTGGGCTCTGCTGCCCCTCCTGCGAGACCGGCATCACGGGCGTCAGCGGGAAGTGTGAGATCAGCATATTGTACCATATGCAAATAAATGGCAGCTGCGTATGGAGCCGTATATTTGCGTAGCGTATATATATGCGCAAAAACAGAATGGAACAGAGATGCGTCCGGGCAGCGTATTTCTGCGCATATACGCGCATGCATGCGTACAGCACATTCAAAATTCCATTACGAGTGATGCATTCTGGGATTGCATATAGTGCAGGCATAGACGCTCGTATATACACGTGCATAGACGCGTATATACGCAATATACAATTTTGCTTGCATTGTGTGTGAATGAGGTCTTACCAATCTCCTCCCCGCTGAATGGAGCTGGGAGCGACGCTGACCGCATCACTTCCGGCTCCTGTGCTGTCATTCCCCAGATAGAGAAGCCGGGGAAGAAGTTATTCAAGCTTGACCTGCGCCTGATCTCCCTAGAGGAAAGGTGACACTAGAGGTCTAATAGACCCATAATTTCACATTAAAGAGAACCTGTCACCACTAGTATGCTATCACACAGGGGGTTTGTGAGCCCCCCTCTGTTTTAGCAATTAAAAAATAAAGTAAAATACCAAAAAGTATTTAAAAGGAGAACTATGAGGGGAGTGCTTTTCACTCACCTCATAGTTCTAGCCGACCCGTGGCAATGAGACTGTCACAGGTCGGCTCAGTAGATCGGGAGGTGAGCGAACACATACCGGCGTTCGCTCACCTCTCGATCCTGTCACGGCTCTCTGCCGTGACAGGGGAGGGGCTGGATCCCCCCCTCCCATCTGCCAGCGCTGACTGGCGGAACGGACGGGGGAGGGGGCGGGTACAGCTGGCTCTGCCTCTAGATAGGCAGAGCCAGCTGTCAGTCACGCAGCTCGGCGGACCGAGACATAATTATCGGGATCCGCTTCAGCATCTTAGTATACCGCGAGCAGTAGCTATGTATACTGAGTCTAGGGTGACGGGAGGACGCTAGTTTGTGTCCTCCCGTTATCCTAAGGAGAACTATGGGGAAAAGACTTAAGCCCATAGTTCTCCTTTAAAGTCCCCCACAAACGCATACATACTAAAGAAATGCGTCGGGTGCGCCTACGTATGAAAATGATGATTGCGCTACACATGTTAGGTATCACCGCGTGCGCCAATGTGAGAGCAATCATTCTAGGGCCAATATTCATGGATATCTCTAAACTGATGACCTGCCCGGGGCTTTTAAAGCGTTGCACTTGTGAACAAAGCCAAGAGCTGCGCGAGACACCGGCATTTACATGATTGTGTCATCTCAGTGCAGGAAGTAGATTGTGACCCTGGGCGATGTCCGCACAAAGATGGCTCCTTCCTTCTGGAGAGAGAAGCAGAGGATGGCATTGTCGGGGGGTGTCATGTGATCGCTGTGAGAGGTGATAGATACCTGTAAGTGTTACACAGACACATTACTGAGCATGCTGCACTCAGGGGTGCGGAAAACCTATTGTTCGATGCCAGGGGCATGGAGATCCGGGTACAGGGCAGGTGGGGGTTTTTTTTTTACATTCAGTCCTACTGCGGACAAGCAGAGATAAATGTAGAGCGGGGGAGCCGGATTGTACAAGTCATCTGGGCGGCTGTACACATATTGAGGTAGCCGGGCAGCAATGAGGTGACGGCGCTGACCAATGAGAAGCGTTTCTTAGGGCAGTAAAATATAGTTTGGGATAAAATGATTTGTTGTATCAGGACAAGTAGATGGTCCCCCGCTTTAGTCCTTGGACAAGTCGTTTATTTTTTACATTTCCACACCCCTGTACACTAGCCCACTTTGAACTATACATTATATTGGACATGATGACTGAAGGATCCCTAGACTGCTGCAGCGGAGGGGGAGAACCACTGTGCGCACAGCCGCGTTTCCTGTTACTTCTAACCACTGACACATTTGCAGATGTGGTTTTGTTTTTTTCGCCCATCATTGGCGTCTGTACCCATCGGACACACCGCCCCGGTAATGTATCCTCGCGGCGAACGTTACCGGATTCAGTAATTATTCGAGCAGATTGCGCCAACGCTCAACACACGTTACCATCTGATCTCTGTAGATCGGGGGGCACCGCCGTCCCCCCAGCTGTGCTTTAACTACAAATCCCAGCATGCAATG
Organism: Nanorana parkeri; assembly: GCF_000935625.1. NCBI lineage: Eukaryota > Metazoa > Chordata > Amphibia > Anura > Dicroglossidae > Nanorana > Nanorana parkeri. The sequence goes on from NW_017307657.1 coordinate 424,496, forward strand.
CCTTATGGGACTTGTAGTTCCACAGCAGCTGGAGGGCCGGAGTTGCCCACCGCGGCCTTAGATTTACCAAAATCTATCTAATGACAGGAGGAGGAAACCTCGGCCCTCCAGCTGTGGTGAAACTACAAATCCCATGCGGCATTGCAAGATTCTGGCAGCCACAGGCATGACTCCCAGAGGCGCACGCTGCGCTGTCCTGTGCGTTCTGCAACATGTTACACAGAACCAGCCACGACTGCCCCAAAGAGCTTACGATCTAAATTCCCTGCTACGCTCACAGTCATTCATCGTTCAATGGAAGCCAATTACGTCACTGGCGTTATTTCCATTGTGGACAAAAACATACACAGCCGCAGGGGGGACTTGACTACATGTGGGCCCTAGTGGAAGGGAAGCCCGGGGCCCCAATGCTGGAGGTCATGGGTGCTAACCTCTATGGACAAGTAACAATAAAGTGAGCCCCCCTCCCAGGCTAGTACATGGCTTTATGACTACTCATGTGGTCAGCCAGGTTTGGTCACCGGCATGTAAGTGGCACAGCGAGCACTACCTGTAGAACAGGACCGAGCTTTGTACTTTACCGAGTGGGGACAGCACAGGCATGACACAGGGAAGATACAGAGACAGCACAGGCATGACACAGGGAAGATACAGAGACAGCACAGGCATGGCACAGGGAAGATACACAGACAGCACAGGCATGACTAGAGCTGCAGCTAACGATTATTTTCAAAATCGGTTAGCCGATTATTAAGTTCAAGTATGGTACGGGGACGGCACAGGCATGGCACGGGAAAAGTGCAGGCACGGCACAAGGACAGAGCAGGCACGGCGCAGGGATTGTACAGGCACGGCGCAAGGATGGTACAGGGATGGCGCAGGCATGGTACGGGAACGGCATGGCACAGGCACGTCGCGGCGCTGGGACGTGGCAGGCGTGTAGTCATGGAGGATGTAATGACTTGTAACGATTTGTGCTTGTGTCGGTGATGTCTCCTCATCATCAATTATTAACCAGCACTGCATGTGAACATTGATTATCTCCCTCTACAAGGAGATTCCATGTGACTCGTACTACTCACCGGCATCAGGCAGCGACATATCCAGTCACCTGACCACTATATTCAAGGAAAGCCATCCATGTTCAGACTTATCATGTCAATGTCACCAACATAGAAAGTAGGGGAACTCCCCACCCCCCAATACCAAATCCCTTTCTTTTTTTTTTATTGAACTCTCAGATAAGTAAATATTGTCCTCATACAAGAGTCATGTGACTCATTCCCAGAATCTGGGTGAGCTTTGTGTGTTTCTCCCAGATCTGTACAGTAATCCCGTGTGACACCTAGAGCTTCCTGTAATAAAGACCGCTCACTGCTGCTCTCTCTCCTTGTGCAGGGTGACTGGTCTTGTCTCCCCCTGCCTGTAATAGTGGGTGAGGCCTTTTGGGTCCCTCCCACAGCTCCTTTCTCTGCAGTGATGATGTCACTGTTTTTTACCCGGTAATATCTGGGTTTGTAAACACCTCATCCCTCTAACCATAGTCCACGTGGTAGAAATAATCTTGTAGCAGGCACGGACAGTTTAGGGCTGACGCTATAGTCACCGGGCACAGAGCTGGCAGTCGCTAGTCACCAGGGCACAGAGCTGGCAGTCGCTATAGTCGCCGGGCACAGAGCGGGCAGGTGCTATAGACACCGGGCACAGAGCGGGCTGGCGCTATAGACACCGGGCACAGAGCGGGCTGGCGCTATAGACACCGGGCATTAAACTTGTGCTTGTCTTTTTGACTTCTACTTAAAGTGGCACACATTATAAACACAATACACCCCCTAGGCACACACCATATACACATACTAGACACACACTATACACCCCCTGGGCACACACCATATACACATACTATACACCCCCTGGGCACACACCATATACACATACTATACACCCCCTGGGCACACACTATACACCCCCTGGGTACACACCATATACATACACTGTACACCCAATGGGCACGCACACTATACTCCCCGGGTATGTAGTAACAGACATTCCCCACATTGAACACTGTACCCCGGCACTGAGCACACAGGGGCCCCTGGGTGCACATGCCCCTCAGGCGGGCACACATCACGTGACCCGTCCCGGTACTCACAGAACTCGGCGATGTAGAAGGACACGGCATAGTTCTCCTCACACCACTCCAGCGTGGAGCTCGGAGCTCCCCAGTACCCGGGCCTGTCCACCGCCGGAGCCATCCTGATACCGCCACTCACCGCCGCCCGGCCGGCCCGAATCCTTCGACACGCCCTCCCCCAGAACGATGGCCACGCCCACCGCTCAAGGCCATAGGGGAGAAGGAACGAATCAAGGGGCGTGGAATGGGAGGCAGGTGTGAACCTGCTTACAGAGGGCGGAGCGGCGAGGAGCTCAGTGTCAGAGCCCTCCAATGAATCGCAAGGCCCGGCCTCTCGCCCCGCCCACCCGGCGGCCTCTGTACAGACTGGTGGGTCTCTTATCGCTCGCTGCGATGTCACACCGCATTCCTATTCCTGGAGGGGAGGATTTCATGTGTTTAATGCTGCAGCATTAAGCCTGTCCATGTATCTGCATAAGGATCCTCCAAATAACAGAGAGCCCTCCTGGTTCTTATATTAGGCTACAGAATAACCTTTATCTTGAAGAGATGTGAGGGTGGGAGTGGTTCTGTAGTTTATCAAAAAGACAATGGACAGGGCTGACACCACCACTCCACAAAATTGCTGTGTGTGGTCAGACCACATCAGGACTGGGTGCATTTGCAGTTTATTGGAGATGGTTTGCACCAGCCTTAGTTTATAGGACCTAGTAAGTCAGGTTACACAGTGCCTCCCACTCCTCCTTCTGCCAGGATGTGAGAAGCTCTGCTAGAAGCAGAGAGAGTAGCATAGGCTGGAGGTCCTGTCCAC
>NW_017307657.1:427472-429752 GCF_000935625.1 Nanorana parkeri
ATGCATGTCCTGGGGGCAGCTCTAAGATATCAGGAGTGGAGATTAAAAGAGGGAGTCGGGAGATGGGGTGTATTCTGCTCCCACTACCCCAACCATGGGATGCGTTTTACTTTCACTGACATCAACGATGGGGTGAATTTTGTTCAAACTGACCTTAACAATGGGGTGCATTTTGCTCCCACTGACACCAACAATGGGGTGCATTTTGCTCCCACTGACACCAACAATGGGGTGCATTTTGCTCCCACTGACACCAAGGATGGGGTGCATTTTGCTCCCACTGACACCAACAATGGGGTTCATTTTGCTCCCACTGACACCAAGGATGGGGTGCATTTTGCTCCCACTGACACCAAGGATGGGGTGCATTTTGCTCCCACTGACACAGACAATGGGGTGCATTTTGCTCCCACTGACACCAACAATGGGGTGCATTTTGCTCCCACTGACACAGACAATGGGGTGCATTTTTTCCTCTACAGGCACCAACGTTAGGATTTACTACTCCCACTGACACCAATTATCTGGCTTATGTTTGCTCACACTCACCCCACCAATAGGGATAATTTTTTCCCAAAGAGACTAACAATGGTATTTGGCGTTGAAGCAATGTACGGGGCTCTGTACACTGTGCTGTACGTTACATAGTCCTGACTCGTGCACTGTACACATTACATGTATTCCTGGACTAAAGGTGTTTATTGAGGCTAATTTACTAAAGGCAAATAATATTTATATATACCTCTAACAGGGTCTGATTTGTTTCCCTTCAGGCAAACACCACCCGTCCTTTTCTAATTGGTTAACCTCCTCTAAGTTTAAACGATGTGATGTATTAGAAGGTTCCTCACTCCTCCCCCTGTCTACCTTACGGGGCTCATTCCCTCTAGAACCTTGGTTCTCAACTGGTGGATCGTGACCCAAAAGTGGGTCGTGACCCAGTGTTCAGTGGTTCGCCGCATGCCTTCCACTTTTCTAAGCGAGAGGCTCCTCAGCCTTCCTCTAGTGCAGCACTGTCAGTTCTCGTGCCAAGCAGCCATTCAAAATATGCTGCCCGGTGCCGAGTGTCAGCTTGAGGTGGGGTGGGCTGGGGCTATGGCCGCGAGGGAGCTCCATCCATACGTGCATTGCTTACAGCTCCCTCACGTGTTCTATAGAGATGCCTGGACCAGAGTGACTATTCATTTGTATGGTACCCCAAACGCATCTCCCACCCACAGTTCGTATGCCCGCACCAAAACATGCAATACCCTAATGTTGTGCGTTCCATTGCAGTGCGACTTGGGTCGCAACTTAATGACCAAGGACAAATGGTCTAGACTACTGGAAATATTACCAGCTGTCTCATTTTATCCATTCACTACCGAAACCTTTAAAGAACACCGAAGGAATTTACACCATTCGAATCTCTATTAGGTGCTACGACTGTTCCCTCCCATTGTCTTTCGTACTTTTATAAAACAATAATTCGACTTAATTATTACCCCCCTGATCTATATGAGCAAATGGGAAATGGAATTCAAACGCTAACTTACTCCTGATGAAACAAATGTAATATGTTCTGTTTATTTGTTTAAATTAATAAAACTTAAATAAATAACAATAATAATAATTATTAATAATAATAACAAAAACCTGACCGGAATTCTAACCCTTCTCTACTCTGTATCTAAAAACAAAGTTTTGACGATAGATAAAATGTTTGTGGCCCCCACAAAGATACTTTTAATAGGGAAAGCTGGTATAGGGACTTTAGCCTATCCCACCTCAGCCTAATCACTGTGGTGTAACAATCACCATAGCAACCCAGGGGCACAGTGGGGCCCGGCCATATGCCGTGCGGGCCGCCTGGGTCGCTATGGGATCCTCTGCTGGTGGCTTTCACTGGCGGCTGAAGATGAACATGCCGCTGTTCAGATCACAGTAATCTGTGCCGCAGCGTGTTCCTCTCCACAGAGTCAATGAGAGCCGTCAGTGGAGGAGGAGGCAGGGCCCGTGGTCGGCAGCAGGAAAGGAGGCGGGGCCCGGTGACGAAGAAGGAGGCGGACCCGGTGACGAAGAAGGAGGCGGGCCTGGTGATGAAGAAGGAGGCGGACCTGGAGGTGGGGCCCACCAGCGACCGTGGACGAAGAGGAGGCGGACAGGTAAGGAGTGCGACCAGCCCACGTGAGGGTGACCCCGCAGAGCCCACCATAGAGAGTCTATGGTGGGCTCTGCAGGTTCACCCTCAGGTGGGATCTCGAGTGGGCTCTGCAAGGGATATAACTAGAAATCACGGGG
>NW_017307657.1:432354-440640 GCF_000935625.1 Nanorana parkeri
CCCTGCAGAGCCCACCATAGAGAGTCTATGGTGGGCTCTGCAGGTTCACCCTCAGGTGGGATCTCGAGTGGGCTCTGCAAGGGATATAACTAGAAATCACGGGGGCCCCATACAAAATTTTGCTATGGGGCCCTGTGATTTCTAGTTACATCCCTGCACTGAACCATCACGTTCTCAAACAATTCATCCCCACACAGCTACCTCCTCATGTATCACTGGCCCCTCCTTTCTAGATTTTAAGCCCTCAGGGGCAGGGCCCTCCTTACCATCTTGTCTTGAATTGTATTGTGATAGTAATGTCTTCCTTGTATTGCAAACTGTTGGCGCTATATAAATCCTGTATAATAATAATTATGATTTATATATTAGACCAAGGGGAGGCAACCTCAGCACTCCAGCCGTTTTGAAGCTACAAATTCCATCATGCCACTGCCTCTGGGAGTCATGTCTGTGACTGTCCGTCTTGCAATGCCCCATTGGGACATGTAGTTCCACAACACCTGGGGTGCTGAGGTTGCCTACCCCTGCATTAGAGAAATAAGTAAATTGTGAGATTCTCTGATCCCAGGTCACTTGATTCTGTACAGATCAGACAAATCTTTATGCCGATATTGCAGCCAATTGGTAATATGCTCATCGATGATTCTTCTGATTTGAACTTCAATAACAGCTGATCTTAGAGAAGACGAAAGTCCGCCGAACGTGTGACCCGCAGGGGACTCTGATGGCGTAATCCGAGGTATTTCAGACACTTGCCTAATAAAGATGAATCTGGCTAACCTGCACAAGAGTCAGACGCTGATGTTGTAATAATATAGAGAAGTAACATTTATGGTTGAGTAATAAGGATATGTATCAGAACCTGGGAATGGAAATGTCTCAGCATCAGTCATATGACCTTATATAAGTAACTATGGAGGTGGAAATCTGTGAATGTAAACCTTACAAGGCCCTGAAAATAGTCAATCGTCAGGGCCCAGTTGCAAATATGCTATATGGCCAACAATATGTGCAGAACCCACCAAATGATTGAGTTCAGGTGCTCCCAGTGAGGGGCACTATAAATGTTACAATATACCAAGACCTTATAGACAATTATGTTCTCTGAACCTTGTTGCAACAGTTCAGAGAAGGTCTTTTTCTGTTCCACCATGACCCATGTGCCCCTGTGTACAAAACCAGCTTCATAAAGACATTGTTTGATGAGTCTGGTGTGGAGGAACTTAAGTGGCCTTCACAGAGCCTTGACCTCAACCCTACTGAATACCTTTGGGATTAATTGGGATGCCAATTGGTCTTCTCATCCAATATCAGTACCTGACCTTAACCCTACTGAAGACATTTAGGATGAATTGGAACACTGATTGTGAGCCAGGTCTCCTCATCCAACATCAGAACCTGACCTCGACCCTACTGAACACTTTTGGGATGAATTGAAACATCGATTGTGACCCAGATCTTCTCATCCAGCATCAGTAACTGAGCTCAACCCTACTGAGCACCTTTGGGATGAGTTGGAATGCCAATTGGTCTTCAAATCCAATATCAGTACCTGACTTCATACCTACTGAAGACCTTTGGGATGAATTGAAACACCGATTGTGAGCCAGATATTCTCATCCAACATCAGAACCTGAGCTCAACCCTACTGAACACCTTTGGAATTAATTGGATTGCCAATATGTCTTCACATCCAATATCAGTACCTGACTTTATCCCTATTGAACACCTTTGGGATGAATTGGAACACTGATTGTGAGTCTGGTCTTCTCATCCAATATCAGAACCTGACCTTAACCCAACTGAACACGTTTAGGATGAATTGGAATGCCAATTGGACTTCACATCCAATATCAGTACCTGACTTCATCCCTACTGAACACCGTGGGGTTGAATTGGAATGCCAATGGCAAGCGAGATCTTCTCATCCAACATCAGTACCTGACCTCAACCCTGCTGAACACCTTTGGAAGTATTTGGATTGTTGATTGCCAGCTGAGTCTTCTCATCCAACATCAATAACTGACTTCACCAACAGTCTCTTGGCATAAATTCTTTAAGGTCTTTGAAAAAGCCAATATTTTAGAAGAAAAGTGTCACCAGGAGGTTTACTCATCCAGGCTGGTGGTAACAGAGCAATATTATAGCATTGTGCTATCAAGCACTTGATCCATGTGAGCGTGTTTGTCTATATTGTTTATGTATTTTAAATAAATGGAATGACACTATTAGCCTTTTATTCTGCATCTTTTTACCACCACATGGGGGAAAATATAAAAAGAAAGATATTGAAGGCCGCAATCTCTTTGTAACGGGGAGTTAGGCATGGAGAAAATGACCATACGTGTTAGTTAACTACAGCAGAGACAAATCAGTTCTCCTGCCCTGCCAGTTAGAGCTGTGCTATGTGGCAGAGCTGTAAAAATCTCAGGACTGGGTGGAAGAAAACACAATGGGGGGAATTTGTCAAAACTGGAGCAGACCAAATCTGGAGCAGCTGTGCATGGCAACCAATCAGCTTCTCTGTCTCATTTTCAAATCTCAACAGAGCAAACTGAAGAGAGATGCTGATTGGTTGCCATAGACCACTGCTCCAGATTCTCCCTGCTCCAGTTTTGATAACTCCACTAATTTCTATAACAGTTAGAGCATCTCCCTTACAGAGGGCAAAGGACTAGTTAACAGTATTGTCTGTGGTCTCCCTGCACCTGATCATTACCACATAACTGACTTACCATGCTTTGCTCTGCAGTGCCTCTGTGTGAGGATGTGGCCATCTTGGCAGAGCTAGGGTCCTGTAGTATAACAGGCACGAAAGCCTGCTAGACTACAGAACCCTGCCTCTCCCCAGCCCTCTCTGTTCCTATCCACATACATTGATTTCTTTCCCAGCACAAATGCTACTGGCAAGAACACTGTGTGTGCAAGAACAGGATTCCTGGTAGATGTAGTTCTGGGCGCATGCATATGTCATTCAAAAGCAGCTCCTAGCAGCTAATTTCAATAGAAATGCTGCCAAAAAACTGATTGCTGTGTATTTATTTAAAATTAATTATTGCAACAACTAGGGATTCACCAATACCGATACTAGTATAGGTATCAGTGCCAATACCGAGATACTCGACTCGCCCAAATGCTCTGATGCCTAGCCCGATACCCGAACTCAGGAAGCCGGGCAGCGTGTAATGACTTGCTTCCTGACTGACCCGGGAAGCTGGCTCTATGCTCCCTCGTTACTTGGCAACGAGGGAACATAGAGCTGGCTTCCTGGCCAATCAGGAATCCGGGCAGCGTGTAATGACTCGCCACCTAGCTTCCTGATTGGTCTGGAAGCCAGCCAATCAGGAACCCGGACAGCGAGTCATTACCCACCCCCCTGGCTTCCTGATTGGCCAGAAAGCCGGCTTCATGCTGCCTCGTCACCTGGCGACGAGAAGCATGGAGACGGCTTCCCTGCAAATCAGGAAGCTGGGTGGCAAGTCTTTATACGCCGCCAGGCTTCCTGGCTAATCATGAAGCCAGGTGGCGGGTCATTACACGCCGCCTGCCTTCCTTAATGAGACTTCTGGTATCGGTATTCGGTATCCGGTATCGACGAGTATTGAAACACAAATACCGTTACCCATACTCGATACCGAAAAACCGGTATCAGTGCACCCCTAGTAACAACCATAGTGGCACTGACTGATCCCAAAAGGGAGTGTTGACAGTATTCTCACCAATATTGTTATTATCTATTATAATAATTATTATTCAAAAGTTTTTATTGTTTTCATCGGAACATATACAGAAAACATAAAGCAATGTAACAAAACAACATAAAACAAAAGGACAGTCTTCATCTAAGAGGGATACCTTATTATTCCATCTCTATTGGTTACACATTAAATAGTATCTTGGCTTGATTGATAGCATATCTATTATAATAATTATTTGCCATACCATTAAAGTAGCATTCATTATAATTAAAGTTGGGGGTTGATCAACAACCTTAAACTTTATGGAGCCCATAGGTTGATGAGCTGAAGAGTTTGGAGGCCCCAAATTTAAACCAAGAAGTCATTGTTGCCAAAACAGATTGTGATTGATCATCTTCCTGCCCGGCCTTTGTAGCCAGGGATTGACAGCCCCGAACCCGATAGTGACACATTCCTTCTGGCTTCCAGGTTCATTCATTGGAGAGGAGATCAGCAAACAAATGTCCTCCCTCCCATCTTGCAGCATTGCCAAGGGAAAGTAAAGGGAAAAGTCTCGTAAAAAGAGTTGTAAGGACTGATGAGATGCAATATTATAGATTTTTGTTTTGGGGGGTTAGATACACTTCAATGCTGCAGAATCTTGGGGTTCACAAACCTCTTCCATGCACATATAGATTTAGCTTCACTGTAGCCAAAGTTATCTCCTTGCATTTTTTTTAATTGTTCATCCTTTTAATTATTTAAAGATCCCCTTGAGCCTTTGTAGGTGATCAGAATGCGCTGACACAGTTCCCGTCAGCTCCTGCCTCGGGCTAGCATTATAATGGTTCAGAAGGCAGCATTATATTTATGGTCCTTTTTAATGGCCGGCGCGCGGGGACACTGGGGAAGATCGTTAGCTGTGAATGAGTCTACAGTCATTATCTGGGTGTTTTTTTATTTGCAGTCAGTTGGTCACATGGTTAGAATTTCGTTTGAAAAAATTGGTTTTCAGAACATTCGTTCAATATTGTAAGGGTTAATAGAGTCAGATTGATGATTGACTTTGACCGCGGCGATGAAAAAAAAAATTGAAGTAGCGGTATGGAAACATTTTCTTGTAGGAACAAAATTCTAACAGCGAATGTGGTTTTCGCTCAGGAAACTCCTTTCATTCTCAAAATCGAATGTTGAACTCGAACGAAATTTTGAACAACATTGGTCAAGTCTCTGATGGCATTATCCAATGTTCTGGTGGGACATTTGATATCTGAACATTTGTATGAAAATCTTCCAGGGTAGGGCCAGCTTTAGTTTGCTTCATATGCGCAGGTTCAGTGTTTTAGGGAACGCCTTACCATAAGAAACGTTTGAATTCTGGCCAACCGATTATTTTACAGGATCAGTTCATCCAAAACTGATATTTTATTAGTATGTGGATGCTAGTGGACTGGGTCAACTTATGGATTCAGAGAAATTCTAGTTGAGAAAAATAACACCACAGACAGGGGCGTAGCTAGAAATCACTTGTATGGAGCCATGTGATTTCTAGTTATGTCCCTTGCAGAGCCCACCTGTTATACCAAACAGCCCACCTGAGAGTGACCCTGCAGAGCCCACCATAGACTCTCTACGGCAGGCTTTGCAGGGCCTCAGGTGGGCTGCACACCTCTTACCTGTCAGCGCTGTCCACCTCCATGGTCGCCGGGCCCCGCCTCATCTTTCATCGTCAGGCCCTGTCTTCTCCTCTATCGATGGGCCCCGCCTCCTCTTACATCACTGGCCCCTCCTGCTCTTAGGTCGCCGGGCCGGGCCCCGCCTGCTCCTTCACTGCAAACGCCGGGTCCAGTCTCTTTGTAACAACTCTGCGACGCACGCCTAGGATCGCAACTGCGGAGAAGCGTACCTCACGGTTTAGTCAGTGAGCGGTCTCGTATAAACTCTCTCAGCAACTTAGAGATGTGTATATGAGACCGGTAACATCATTTAACCGTGGTGGGAATTGGGGTATGTGGAAGTATAACTCCCTGGAAACGTATGATTCAAACTTTAGTAGAAGCCCTCAGAGGTAGGTTTAGGAACTGCAAGGCACGTTTGATAAGTCTGATCTCTCACTAAATTTGTGGTAAGCAATTCCTATCTCCTCCAGTCTGCACACACACACTTTAGATGAAATATTAGTCCCAGTTAAGTAATTTCAATATAGGTATGTCCCAGGTGTGGGAAACGTTTATCAAAAATAATCACGCTAATATGAATAGCCCATCATGTAAGGTAGGATAAGTCCTTGTAAATAATTAAGTAGCAGTATGGCAATTTGCCCCCAGGTACTTGCGGTTATGGAGTTCTCAGCAAGGATGTCTCCAGAAGGTGGTAGTAGTGGAGTACAGCTGTGCCTCTATCACCCTATGTCCTTGAGGGTCCGGTTTGCAGGCTGCCAAGAGGCTCCCCTTTACAGCACCTGTAGCAACACGTGAAGTGGGAGTGAAGTGGGAGTCGCCTGGGTCCGTTGTGCGGTCTGCGGATGCTGAGTGTGAATCTTCAGCGTTCACTGTCACAAAGAGTAGGAAGCCGAAGATTTGTTTGGCCGCGGCTTAAGGAAATGGAGACAGGCCAGACAGGGTCTGCCGGCCACAGTCACATGATCATTTTCAGCATTTTAGGAGTAACACTGCATCCCCAGTACCCCTGCAGATGTATGGCACGGTGGTCACCAGTAATGATGAGCGAAATGTGCCTTTGTTCGAATTGCTTAGACATTCACCAAACCCAGCCAGAAGTATTGGTTCAGTGTACAGTACATCCAAGGGAACCGAACCCAGAACCGCCTGTGTCCTAGCAACCAATGACTAGGGTGACTAGGGTTGATCTTCGGGTTCAGATTGAACATGAGTTTAACCCGAACACAAGCTGTTCAGAGTTCATCAAACGGGCGAACAATTTTGCCAATTCACCCACCCATTGAACCTCTTTCTCTGTCCTAGCAACCAATAACACTGTGCGGGCCATGCAACATCACTGGTTGCCCGGTTGCAGGCGAGTGTATTGCTTACCGGGACACAAGTGGCCCCATGTCATTGGTTGGTAGGGCACAGGTGTTCCCACAGTGTCATTGGTTGTTATGGTGCACCCACCTGCATCCTAGGGATCAATGAAGCTAAGCCATTCGTATCTGAGTAACCAATATGCTCACCTGTGTCCCAGCAACCAATGACAATGTGTATTCCAGTCCCTAGCATCCTAGCAACCAATGATGCTGTAAAGCCCACACAGTGTTATTGGTTGCTAGGACACAGAGAGAGCAATCAAGATGCTGCTAGTGCCAACCCCTAGGGTCCTAGCAACCAATGACGCCACATGTCGCAACCCCTAGTGTCTTAGCAACCGATAATGCTGCATGTCCCAACCCCTAGTGTCCTAGCAACCAATGATGCTGCATGTCCCAACCCCTAGGGTCCTAGCAACCAATGACTTTGTAAGGCTCGCACATCCTTACTGGTTGAGTGTATACAAAAAGGGGTTGGGCCTCTGGGGGAACTGGCAAAATTGTTCGCCTGTTTGTCGAACTAACAGCTTGGAGGCAACCAATGATGATGTGTGTCCCAGCCCCTAGCGTCCCTAGCAACCAATTATGCTGTACGGCCACCTCAGCCGTGTTAGCCCCCTCATATCAAAATCTTTGAACAAACGTATTCAATTGTTTAGATCTTTGTTAGATCAGGTTAGATCAATTGTTGTTTGCGTTAGATCTCACATAGAAGTAGAGTTATTAACAGTTATTTGCTGGGGGTGGGGAGGCTAACCCATCATCAGTCCCCCCGTCAACCAGTCGGAGATCTCAACGAGTTGGAGCTGTCGACAAAACACCAGCCCTTGCTTCAATTATGAACTTGACGCAAACCCAAACAGTTCCTAAGTTCCTCATAAGGGCAAACGATTTTGCCAGTTTTCCCACCTGCAAACCTCTTTATGCGTCCTCGCAACCAGTAACACTGTGCAGGCCGTACAACCTCAGCCGTGTTAGCCCCCCATTTAGAAATTTTTCAACAAAACGAATGCAGTTGGTTAGATCTTTGTTAGATCAGGTTAGACCAATTGTTGTTTGCGTTAGATCTCACATAGAAGTAGAGATATTAACAGTTATCTGCTGGTGGGGGTGGGAGGCTAACCCGTCATCAGCCCCCACTTATCAAAAAATTTACCAAACAGTTAGCTATTTTGGAAGCTATTTGTTAGATCCGGTATGATCAACTAGTTGTTTTGCTAGATCCTTTTAAGTGATTTATGAGGGGGGCTAGCCCCCCACATGCAGTTTTCCGGTAAAATTTCATTCAGACTAATAGGTCTTCGTTAGATACAGTAAGATCAAGTGGTTTCAACGTTAGATCTCACATATTATGGATATTTGGTTATACATAAGGGAGAGGTAGCCCCCCCACATGCAATTTTCTGGTAACATTTCATGGGATTGTAGATCCCACAAACCTGTAAATACATTGAAATATATATATACATTGATATATATAACAATTTTCCGGTAAGATCAAGTGATTTCAACGTTAGATCTCACATATTATGGATATTTGGTTATACATAAGGGGCGGGGGGG
>NW_017307657.1:440684-443243 GCF_000935625.1 Nanorana parkeri
CAGTATTGTGAGTATTTGTGGTATAAGAATAGGGGGGGGGGGGGGGGTAGCCCCCCACATGCAATTTTCTGGTAAAATTTCATGGGATTGTAGACCCCACAAACCTGTAACTACATTGAAATATATATATATACATTGAAATATATAACAATTTTCCGGTAAGATCAAGTGGTTTCAACGTTAGATCTCATATAATTACAGACTTATTAAGGGATTAATGAGGGGGGGCTAGCCCCCTACATGCAATTTTCTGGTAAAATTTCATTCAGACTAATAGGCCTTCGCAAGATCAAGTGGTTTCAGGTCCTCCAGGAGAGGACCTGATAGAAAAATTCAGGTCCCCCTCTGCTGATTGACAGCAGCAGTGGGCGGGTGCATTAGCTATTTTGCTATTGGCTATTGCACAGTGAAATAGCCAATAGGAATCTAGCTATGTATTCGTATGCCTTTTTTCTCTTCTGACTGACGTTCGTGCCCCGGCTCCCGATGTCAGAAAAGAAAAAAAAAACGATCGCAGGAAAAGGTTTAATCTGCTCGATCGAGCAGATTAAAACCCCATTCACACCTAGCGACATACCTTTTGCAGCGGATCCGCACGGCCGGGATAGCGCGACTTTCGGGCGACGTTCCAGCGACGATCCAGCGACGGTAGCGCGACCTTCCCCGTCGGGCTCCATAGAAAAAAAGCAAAATCGCGCAAAATCCGCCGAAAAAAGGGTCCGGTAGAAGCGTCTTGCGACCGCGACGAGCGACGCGCGACATGGAGTTAAGACAGCTCCATTGAATAACATTGGCCGGCGACTTCTCGCGATATTGGGCGGCAAAAATGCGCGATATCGCGGCGGAAATCGCGCGACAATTCGCTATATGTGAACGGGGCCTAAACCTTTCCGGGAGCAAGTGTATCTCTCCCGGGCGGCTGGGAGCCGCTATCTAATAGCGGGAGACTCCCGGAGCGTCCGGGAGAGTTGGGATGTCTGCGAAAAAGGATAGCCGCGACAAAGGAGGGAGGGCGGGGCAAGTTGTGTTGAAGAAGATCACTGCTGAGGAGAGCTTCTGACTGAAAACATTTAAAGGTGAGTCCAACAGCTGATTGGTTGTTTACTTTTCCCCTCCAAAACTAGGTAACTAATCACGACCGCATTAGTCCTGAGATCTTCCTAGTGACAGCAATCTCCAGGCAGAACTGAAGTGACAGCTAGTAAGGGTAACCTGAAACAGATGAATGGGGAAACCAGAAACAGCCCACAGAAAGTTCTAGAAAAGCTGTACATTAATGTGACTAAACCTACTGTTAAATGAAATGACTAAATTAAGTGGGCGCAGGGGGTGACACAATCCATGGGGCCACTTCATTACATTTGTGGCCCTAACATTCAGGCTAATAGGTTTTCGTTAGATCCGGTAAGATCACGTGGTTTCAATGTTAGATCTCATATACAGACAGTCCCCGGGTTACATATAAGATAGGGACTGTAGGTTTGTACTTAAAGGAGAACTATGGGGTCAGGGCTTTTCCCCATAGTTCTCCTAAGGCTCTGTTCACACCTAGGCGTATCGAATATGCGCGTTTGTCACACGTGTAAAAAATTTGCGTTAAAAAACGCGCGTCAGATGCGTGTTTCCGAAGGCTACTTGGCTGTATCCCAATGGAAACGCGCAACCAAAACGCCGCAAAGAAGCTCATGTACCTTTTCAGGCGTAGGCCGTTTTGTAGCGCGTTCAGACGGGCTGAAATACGGCAAGGTGTGAACCATACCCATAGAAAACAATGGGATTTTCACGTTTGAGCGTTTTGTAGAGCGTTCGTAGAGCGTTGAACGCGCTACAAAACGTACAGGTGTGAACCAGGCCTTAGGGTAACGGGAGGACACAAACTAGCGTCCTCCCGTTACCCTAAGCTCAGTATACCGCGAGCTACACCTTGCGTTGTACTGAGACGCCGGAGCGGATCCCGACATCGATGTCGAGATCCACCCAGCTGCGTGAGTGACAGCTGGCTCTGCCTATCTAGAGGCAGAGCCAGCTGTAACCGCCCCCTCCCCCGCCCCCTCCCCCGTCCGGAGCGGGGAGGGGGGAATCCAGCCCCTCCCCTGTCACGGCAGAGAGCCGTGACAGGATCGAGAGGATTTTATTGTAAGTGACACAGCAAAAAAAGTTTTTTTTCTATTTTTAATTTTATTTAATAAACTTCATTGTTTTTTATTTGTTTGCATTTTTAATTTTTGTTTATTTAACTTATTAAAAAAAAATTTTTTGTCTTTTTAATTTTTTTTTTTTTAACTTTAATGCTGGGAGCAGTAGCCAGCCTGCTATTGGATATTTCAAATTGCAATAGCCAATAGCAGGCTGGCTATTGCATCCGCCCACTGCCTGCTGTCAATCAGCAGAGGAGGGGCCTGAGGGCTTGTTCACAGCAAATGCAGAGCAGATCTGCATGAGTTTCTCCACATGTAGTGCAGTGGGTTGTGCTGCCTTTTTGATGATCTGTCTGCATTGCATAGGGAAGCACAGACACGCAGTGATGACATTGTTGTGTCTACAGGGGGGGGGACAAGC
>NW_017307657.1:443306-444417 GCF_000935625.1 Nanorana parkeri
GACAGGGGCAAAGGCAGGGTCTTTTTTCGGGGGGGGGGGTGGGGAGAGCAAAAACTGCCCAGTCCACCCCCGCTGCCCTGAGAAAATAGTCTCTCCCTTTGCCGTTCTGACTGCACTGCCCGGTCGCACAGAACAAGCAGCAGGTGCACAAGTCCCAATCAGGTCCCTCGACGTCACTCGGATCTGCCCCATAGATGCCTCCACGGCTGGTAGCCGCGGAATTTGAACTGTGTGTGATGTCCTCTCGTCGGCTGCGAGGGACACCGCTCTCCATCCTGGAAGAAGAAAAAAAAAAACGACTTACCTCACCGCTCTCCATCCTGAGTTCCAGGTTGACAGGCTGCAATGTTCCTGACTCCAGCCTTTTCGCTGACCTGCTCTCCAGCACCTTCCCTTGTGTGGAATCACTAAAGTCTACTTACTGCAAGTAAAACTTGTGTTGACAAAGTTAACTCTTGACTTACTTAATTACTTAATTGCTATTATTTTGTAACTGACCGATATTGGAGTTTCATTATAGGTCTAATGTTAGTCTTAGGGCCCATTCACACCAGATGAAGTGCGTTCAGGTCCGATTCTGGCCAAAACGCACTGCATCGCATTACGGCCGCGTCACTTTTTTGTGGGGCAGGAGGGGGAGTGGCAGGCCATTGAAGTGAATGGCACTGGCAATGGCACCGCAATGCGATCGGCCGCATGGTCCTGTGCGATTAATCTAGGTGCGGGTACGGTGCCATTCACTTCAGTGGCTCTCCACGCACCCTCCTGCCCATCAAAAAAGTGACGCGGCCGCAATGCGATGCAGTGCGTTCCGGCCAAAATCAGGCTGGAACGTGCCCTCAGGCCTGGTTAACACCATTCTGAGGACGAGTGGCAATGTGTGCGCTCGGCATTTGTGTCTGTGGAAATGCGCCAAAACACATCCCATGTAGGGCTGCAGCTAACGATCATTTTCAAAATCGATTAGTTCGCCGATTAAGTTTGATTAATCGGTTAATCGGATTTAAAAAAAAGGCTCCAGTGATGGGACTACTAGTTTGTATTGAGATTGTAGTCAAATAATACATTGCTGGGCTCACTCCAATCATTAGTGCAAAAGCAGTGAATATAG
>NW_017307658.1:0-6166 GCF_000935625.1 Nanorana parkeri
GTGCAGAGGTGAGCAGTTTAGGAAGAGGGATGGAGGGGGTGCAGAGGTGATGATTAGTCGGGGGTGGGGGCCCTGTCAGGTAGGGTTACAGGGCCCCCCTTACATGCCTCTTCAGTGTCACTCACCCCGGCTCTTCTTTATCTCTGCAGCTGGTCCTCTGAGGCGGAGGAGACTCCCCTTCTCTTAGTAATAGGAGTTCATATAGTGAAGTACGCCTGACTTCTGCCTGAACTCTGAATTACCCAGGCGACTCCTCCCCTGCCTGCGAGAGCATGAAATACGAGACAGCTTTCAGCTGCAGATAAAAGGATTTGATAATTTGCATCGGTCACCCCTCCTACCTCTTCCTTCCCCATTTCAGCAGCCAGTGCGGGCACACCCATTGCCAGTCTGATATGTCCGTTTCAGCTGGTGTGCAATGGATAACAGGAGTGTAATATAAGGATGGGCGTCCGGTGAACGCAGCGCAGTTTTCTTCTGATGGATATCTACGAGTTCTTCTGAAAATGTTCATTTTGGGACAAAACAGATGATAAGCTCCTGAGGCCGGTTGGCGGAGGGGTGTGACATACGCCCAGCTCACCGGATCGTCCGGCTGTTGCCGAGTAACGTAAATTGTAATGCATGCCGGGCCGATGAACGCACGTTCCATGTTTCCATTCACAATGTGCTGTATGTCATATAATACGACATATAATGGACGCACGGCTCCATCTCCATGGTAACATTTATCACGCTACACGGTGATGGATGTTTACAATATGCAGATAATTATTACAGTTTCTCGCCGGGATATAATTAGGCGCCATTAAGGTGCCGGAAACTCTCACACTGAATACATATCTGTAGGCAGCAAAATACATTCTGCAGGAATATAAAAGGATCCCACGTGGGGGGAGGGAGGCGCGTGAGGGGGCCAATGCGCTATTATTGTTCTGTGTTGGGCTGACAACACAGATTTCTTGTTGTTGGACTGAACGGTGTCAGCCCTGCCCCGTTGCCTTGTGCTAAACTACTGAATCTCTCCCACTGTCCTTGGCTCCACAACATGGAAAGAAATGATTTCTGTAGTCCAAGAAAAGAACTTGGAGGGCTGATTAGATTCACGGGGACACGGGACACTATGTTTCCCATCTACCAATATTGGAGACAGTGGCGTAACAATTGCCATAGCGACCCAGGCAGCCGCTATGGGGCACAGGGGGCCCGGCCTGGGTCGCTATGGCATGTAAGGGTGCTGGCTGTTACTGACACAGCCCAGATCTCAGACCCTGCAGAGCCCACTATAGAGAGTCTATGGGTGGGCTCTGCAGGGTTACTCTCAGGTGGGCTCTGCAAGTGGCATAACTAGCAATCACAGGGCCCCGTACAAAATTTTGCTATGGGGCCCGGTGATGTCTAGTTACGCCCCTGATTGGAGATGATGATGATGTCACGGTCGGGGGGAAGAGGTTTGTTCTGCCCATCACTGGAAAGGGAGCAGTTCCGTTCCCAGACGGGAAATTTTTGTATCAGGTACAGAATGCCCAAGCACAGGCCTCCGCAAGGACTTTTGTGAGATTGTTAGGTATGTGGACTTGTGAACCCAACACCCTAACGGTGAACCCAGCACCCTAATGGTGGAGTCATCACCCTGACGGTGGAGCCATAACCCTGAAGGTTGACCCAACACCCTAATGGTGAACCCAGCACAGTGATAGTGGACCCAACACCCTGATGGTGGAGCCATCACCCTGAAGGTTGACCCAACACTCTGATAGTGAACCTGCAACACTGATGGTGGACCCAACACCCAGATGGTGGACCCAATACCCAGATGGTGGACCCAACAACCTAATGGTGGAGTCATCACCCTGACGGTGGAGCCATAACCCTGAAGGTTGACCCAACACCCTAATGGTGAACCCAGCACAGTGATAGTGGACCCAACACCCTGATGGTGGAGCCATCACCCTGAAGGTTGACCCAACACCCTGATAGTGAACCTGGAAAACTGATAGTGGACCCAACACCCTAATGATGAACCGAAAACCCTGATAGTGAACCCAGAACACTGATAGTGGACCCAACACCCAGATGGTGGACCCAACACCCTGATAGTGGACCCAACACCCAGATGGTGAACTCAACACCCTGATGGTGGACCCAACACCCCCGACAATAAATCCAATATCCTGGTGGTGAACCTAGCACACTGATGGGGGACAGGGTTGCTTTAACTCTCCAGCTCTGCCGAAATTCTGATATCAGATTTGGGTGGAGTGCCCCTTTTAGTGTAAATCCTCTTCAGTAAGTACAAAGCCTCTGATGTTGTTTCGGAAACTAATGGCGCTGCGTTTCCATCGGCCTCCGGCGTTGTTGAAACAAATGCGTCTTATCATCATTCTAATGCCTCCCTGGCTCGCTGCACGCCTGCGGAGTAAATTTTAAAAAGTCAGCGTACCGACGGCGGCATTTTCCAGGCATCAGAGTGACAAGGAGATGTTTTGCACTTACACGGAATAAACATCTTGTTATACGTTTTGCATAATCCTCCTTTTTTTTTCTTCTTCTCGCTGTTCTCATCCCTTTTTCCCGCGTCAGGATGAAAATAAGAAATCTCGTCTGTCAGCTGGGAACTAATCTCTCCGGCGCGCTGAAGACATCAAATATTCTGGAGATGGCTTTTTCCTTTTTCCCCGGCGCTGGTATCGCGCTCGGCAGGAGCTGAGAGCCGCAGATCGCAGAGAGGCTGAATGATAGAGGAAGACGGAAAGGGAGATGAGTACCAGAAGCTGGAGGGATTCACATTCACAGATTAAAAAGATGAACGATGCGGGAAAACCTTCGATGGGCGATATCGTGAAGCGTTGGTATCTTGTGGCGCGCGGCTGGCTAAAAGCTGCAAAGACCCAAAAACATATCAGAACACATTGATGATGAGCTGATAGCAGACCCAGCTCACTGATGATGGGGCCTAACACACTGACGGTAAACATGACACATTGATGGCGGATCCAATACACTGATGGGGGACATTACACCTTGATGGTGGATCCAACACCTTGATGGCAAACCCAGAACATTGATGGTGGATCCAACACCTTGATGGCAAACCCAGAACATTGATGGCAGACCCAACACACTGATGGCAGGCCTGACACCCTGATGATCGACCAAACACACTGATGGGGGACCTGAAACCCTGATGGTGGGTGCAACACCTTAATGGTAAACCCAAAACATCGATGGCAGACCAAAAATTATGCGTGAAGACCTTTCGATGGACAATATTGTGAAGCGCTGGTGTGTCTTGTGGCCCTTCGCTGGCGCAAATGCTGCAAAGTCCAAAAACATCAGAAGTCTGCCAAAAAAATAGTTTTTTTTGTTTTTCAGGGGGATGTTGGCTCCCAGACACTAAAAATGGCCATGTTATGACTCTAAAGAATTCAAGATACAAATATTTGTCACGAATATTTGTATCTCCTTATGTATCATTTCCCCCTCCTCTTTCAGATTGTAAGCCCTCAGGGGCGGGGCCCTCCTTACCGTCTTGTATTGTATTGTAACTGTAATGTCTTCCTTATATTGTAAAGCGCTGCACAAACTGTTGGCGCTATATAAATACTTTGTAATAATAATAATATGCGCTATAGTGCACCCCAATGTACAGATGTGAGCCATTGAGATGTGCTGAAAACCCCATTTAAATTGAATCAGCTGCCTTAAAGGAGAACTATGAGGGGGGGGGAGTGCTTTTCACTCACCTCATAGTTCTAGCCGACCTGTGACAATGAGACTGTCACAGGTCGCCTCAGTAGATCGGGAAGTGAGCGAACACATACCGGCGTTCGCTTACCTCTCGATCCTGTCAAGGCTCTCTGCCGTGACAGGGGAGGGGCTGGATTCCCCCCTCCCCGCCAGCGCTGACTGGCGGAACGGACGGGGGAGGGGGCGGGTACAGTTGGCTCTGACTCTAGATAGGCAGAGCCAGCTGTCAGTCACGCAGCTGTGCGGATCCCGACACAATTGTCGGGATCCGCTCCAGCTGCGGCGTCCCAGTATATAGAGAGCTGTAGCTCGCAGTATACTGAGCCTAGGGTGACGGGAGGACGCTAGTTTGTGTCCTCCCGTTACCCTAAGGAGAACTATGGGGAAAAGACTTAACCCCATAGTTCTCCTTTAACATAGAACACCTTAATATACTAGATATGGTTTATAGCAATACACATCATCGTCGGGTGTTTTTGTAACTGCCAGGACCAGAAATCTATTCATATTCCATTAATCCTTATATGATAACACTACATTCATAGCAAGTGTCTACCCAAATGTATAAGGAAATAACAATCAAGTAGGAAGCAAACATGCCTACGCTATAATGTCCAGAAGGCGGATTGGTCACATTACATCTCCTGGGCCATGACCGTGCCTGGTTTATATAATGTTTCGTCTCTATCAGGAATGTAATTTCATTCTGTGACCATAATATGTTGGTTGTCAGACTGTAAAACACGGCCATCTGGAAATTTTGATGCATTGAGGAACTTTGATATAAAACAAGAAAAACCTGCGCTTCTGGATCCAAATCGAAAAAAAGGAAAATCGAACAAAGCCAGAAGCTGCTGAAACTTAGGCAGTGCGCCTCAAATGAAATAATCAATAAATAGGGTAGCGCTAAAGGAACTTTGGCCTTGAGGACGTATCCGCTGATATATTATAAAACAATTTAACACCCCTCACCCTCAGACCCTTTGATTGGTTATGTGATTGCGGTAAACAGCCTCCGGAGGGGCAACAAAAAAGCTGCTGCAATTGGCAGATGGAGCTCTCGATTTACCACCAAAAAGATAGAGGATTGCTAAGGGGCATTCACTAGAACCGTTGACCTTAAGCCCCTCATTCACACTGGAATCGGCCCGCGCGTACAGCTCAGTGCACGGCCGTACCGAGCGGCTCCCGGGAAGGACAGGAGCTGCGTGTGATTAGTACGCAGCCCCCGTCCTTCTCTACGGGACTACGCGCCTGTATGCCCCCCCTATGCGCACCTCAAGTGCAGGTCCGTAGGGGTGGGTGTTTCCTGGCCCGGACGCAGACAGGATCCATCCTGTCAGCGTACAAGTACGCTCACCCGCACGGACGTGCAGGGAGCAGGTGAGCATAGGGGGGCGTACGGCCGCGTAGTCCCATAGAGAAGGACGGGGGCTGTGTACTAATCACAGGCAGCTCCTGCCCTTCCCGGGAGCCGCTCGGTATGGCCGTGCACACAGCACGGAGCTGTACGCGCGGGCCGATTCCAGTGTGAATGAGGGCTTATACATCAGATTGGACTTATTCTGCAATGGTTTGGACTCTGCCGAAACAAAGACTGGGGGAACTTTGCTAAATATATTTTACTTTTAATCCCATTTATTTTACTATTGTTTAGTATTCTTTTTCTGTAAATATTTTCTTGTAAAATGTTTCTTTTTTTTTAATTCATTAAATTGATATTTTCATATTCTTGCCCCTTTGAAGAAAGCTGTCGTATTTTAAACTCTGTTACCTTCCTGTCTGGTGTGGCAGCGAGTGTCTTAAAGGTCAGAATTGCGAGAGCAGATACTGTGACTGGTGCGTGCTTCCGTTAAAAACAAGCTGTGATATGTCACATATTGGTGGCAGCGGTGGGATTTGAGACTTCCACCGCAACGGCTTTATCAGGTGCGTCCGCGGGCGAGCAGCACAGAGGGAACCCGCTGGCAGGAAGCAGCCGGAAGGGTCTGAAGGCAAGGTAACCAGGGGGCAATCCAAAGAGGTAGTCGAGGGTAATCCGAGGTCGAGGCAGGCAGCAGAGGGTCAGAAACGATAGGCGGTCCAAGGTCGGTACACAGGAGGTCAGCAGAGGGTTCAGGAAACAGGCAACAAGGCACATAGGAGGGGAGCTTCGTATGTCACACCATGAGGTGGAATAACTCAGCAATAAGCCAGAGCTCAGGCCAGGTTTTTATAGCCAGGGGAGTTAGGACCACCACCCGGTCACCGAGGCAACCAGGAGGCTTCCTTCCTCGGGAACCAATGGCAGGCGAGAGAGATGGAAGGTGTGTACAGGGAACCTCCCCCAGCAAGGCTCACACCTGATGCCTAATGGAGCAGGAGTGCTACACACGTGCCCCCGGGGATGCGCGCGCAGCCTGCGTACCGCGCATGC
>NW_017307658.1:8169-9929 GCF_000935625.1 Nanorana parkeri
GGAACCTCCCCCAGCAAGGCTCACACCTGATGCCTAATGGAGCAGGAGTGCTACACACGTGCCCCCGGGGATGCGCGCGCAGCCTGCGTACCGCGCACGCGCACCCGCCGTGCGACTCGAGCATGCGTACCCGCAACCCGGGCACCAGGAGTTCTGCCAACCTGAGGGGAAACCCGTGCCCTGCGCCGTGCCCGTGGCCCCCGAGCAGGGGCAACACCCCCTGCTTCCTGACAGGCTTTTTGCTATTCAGTTTTTGTATCCTTCTAGTTCATTATTCAGCCACTTAGTGAAGCGAGGGAATTTATATTTTTTTTATATGTAAGTCCTTTTTTTATGCTCAGTAATAAAAAAAAAAATCAACATCCATTTATTTATGTTTTTTTATTGCATTTTATTCAGATAGATATAAAATAATGAATACATTCTGCTCTGATGCTCTGGGCTCCTGAAGCTACGGTTGTGCTAAAAACACATTGGAAAGAGTATAGG
Source organism: Nanorana parkeri (assembly GCF_000935625.1). Taxonomy (NCBI): domain Eukaryota; kingdom Metazoa; phylum Chordata; class Amphibia; order Anura; family Dicroglossidae; genus Nanorana; species Nanorana parkeri. The sequence continues at coordinate 8,659 of NW_017307658.1, forward strand.
AGGGATACGCCCACCCTTCCTGTACTGGTGTCAATTAGTCAGTTGTGCACAGGCTGCCAACAAGTGTTCAGGTAGTATACAGTGTACGTTCAGGGTCATACTTGTGCCCTGTCATAAATGTTTGTTGGGCACTAAAGATTTGATACACACAACGATAAAACTATATAAAACATCACTTCATAAATGTGTAAGCTTTAGAAACAAATGTAATTGACCAGAAGCCATTATAAGTTTGTTAAAGGAGAACTATGAGGTGAGTGCTTTCCACTCACCTCATAGTTCTAGCCGACCTGTGACAATGAGACTGTCACAGGTCGGCTCAGTAGATCGGGAGGTGAGCGAACACACACCGGCGTTCGCTCACCTCTCGATCCTGTCACGGCTCTCTGCTGTGACAGGGGAGGGGCTGGATTCCCCCCTCCCCGCTCCGATCCACCAGCGCTGACTGGCGGAACGGACGGGGGAGGGGGCAGGTACAGCTCTAGATAGGCAGAGCCAGCTGTCAGTCACCCAGCTGGGCGGATCCCGGCACAATTGTCGGGATCCGCTTCAGCTGTGGTGTCTCAGTATATAGGGAGCTGCAGCTCCCTATATACTGAGCCTAGGGTGACGGGAGGACGCTAGTTTGTGTCCTCCAGAACTATCCTCCAGTTCTCCTTTAACTCATATTTTTAAACTGACAATGTATCTTTTTGGGTCCAATATAGACAGTTTTTATATTTTAGAAGGAAGTATTTAATACACGGCAAAGAAAGGACACATCCAAAGACAGAACACAGCGTTAGCTGTTTCCTTACAGGCACTCTGTCTCTCATTGAAACCACGGAGGCTGCTGTATGGAGGGAGGAGGGGAAGTCACTGCTCTGAAAGGGGACATTTCATTGGTCTAGGGGCAGGAGGGGAGGAGTCACTGCTCTGGGTAGGGAGGGGAGGATTAATTACTGCTCTAGTGGGGAAAGCCACTGTTCTTTAGTGGGAGAAGTCAGTGCTCTACAGGGGGAGGGATTAGGATAAGTTACTGCTCTAGAGGGAGGAGTTACTGTTTTGAAGGGGAGGAGTCACTGCTCTGGAGGGAGAGGAAATTAGACAAGTTACTGCTTTAGTGCGGGAGTTACTGTTCTGTAGGGGGATAATTCACTGCTCTAGAGGGGAAGGGATGGGGATAAGCTACTGCTCCAGGGGGAGCAGTTACTGCTTTGAAGGGGGAGGAGTCACTGCTCTGAAAATAAATAAGCTACTGCTCTAGTGAGGGAGTCACTGGTCTGGGGGGG
>NW_017307658.1:10048-16090 GCF_000935625.1 Nanorana parkeri
CACTGCCTTGGAGTGGAGGGAGGGGTGGAGGCACTGCTTGGGAGTGACGGGAGAAGGCACTGCTCTGAAGGGGGTGGGAGGAGGATAAGTTACTACTGCTCTAATGGGTGGAGTTACTGCTCTGAAGGAGGAGTCACTGCTCTTAGGGGTGGGAAAGAGTTACTGCTCCAGAGGGGGAGGAAAGGAGATAAGTTACTGCTTTAGTGGGGGGGAGTTACTGTTCTGTATCGGGAGAATTCACTGCTCTAGAGGGGAGGGGATAAGCTACTGCTCTAGTGAAGGAGTCACTTTGCGGGGGGAGGAGTCACTGCCCTGTAGGAGGTGCGAGGGGTGGAGGCACTGCTCTGAAGGGGGTGGGAGGAGGATACATTACTGCTCTAGTAGGGGAACTCACTGTCCTGGTGGGGAGTCACTGCTCTGGAGGGGGATAAGTTACTGCTTTAGTGGGGGAGTTACTGTTCTGAAGGGGGTAATTCACTGCCCTGCAGGAGAAGGGAGGGTGGAGGCACTGCTTTTTTTAGGGGAGGGAGGGGAGGAGTCACTGCTCTGAAGGGGGTGGGAGGAGGATAAGTTACTGCTCTATTAGGGGCAATCACTGTATTAGAAGGGTGATGAGTCATTGCTCTGGAGGGGGAGGGAGGGGGGATAAGTTACTACTTTAGTGGGGGGAGTTACTGTTCTGAAGGGGTTACGTCACTGCCCTGGAGGGGAAGGTAAGGGTGGAGTCACTCTTCTAAAGGGGGAGGGAGCAGGAAATGTCACTGCTGTAGTTAGGGGAGTCACTGTTCTAGAGGAGGAGGAGTCACTGCCCTGGAGTGTGGGGAGGCATCACTGCTTTGGAGGGGGGGGGAGTCACAGCTGTGTGTACTTTCCACTTGAGCTACTGAGCTCTGTAAACAACAACTATGGAAAAAGTAGCCGAAACCTCCACTGGCTGACTATAGATAAAACAATATACAGTATCATATTAATATTCAACATTTTGTATTTACTTGACAAATACAGAGCATGTTTTTAACCTCTTTTTATTTTACATTGCTGACAAGGAGAATAGCTACACAACCTACTCGGTCCTGGGAGCCCTTGTGTAGACATTCGCTTTCCCCAACTACATATGTAGATAAATCTGGAAGGACGGATATTTGCGGGAATGGACGGCGAGATATTTTGACCTTTTATATTCAGGAAGATTTGTTTCTTCTTCCCCAGGAAGGTTCATTACTTTCCCGGAATGCCGACACGCCAGCAGAGTTCTCCATTACGCCGGGTTGGCATCTCCTGTCAAGGATGACATAGAGGCTCTGGGGGTAGAAATATATAGGAAATGGGTTCAGCTGGCAGCGATCTGGGACGGTGGTGGATTCCAGCGCTGGCCGTTCAGCGCCCCCTTCCAACCCCTCCCCAAGGGTCAGATGTCGGCATGTTTATGTTGACACCTGGTAATTTGGTGCTGCGACGAAGCAGCTACATCACAAGTTGCCAGGCAACAGTGACAGGAAGGTGATATAGGTGACACGAGGAAAATAAGGTTCATTCCCAGTTGGTTGCTCAGTGCGGCGTTTCCTGATTAACTCCGCGTGGAGGAAAGCGCCTGACACATGAGCGCTGACAATCTAAGCAGCCGCGACAAGCGAACGAGGGAGCGGAGAATGGAATAAGGGGCGAGCAGTAACGCAGATCAGACAAATAAGCGTTTGGTGTGCAAATTCAGAAGACGCCATTTATTGCGCATGTCGCCGCGTTCCCTGTTCACACTGACGTTTATCAGCTGCATACACGAACCTTCATCTCCGTCTTCCTGTAGATACATACACTATATTGCCAAAAGTATTGGGCCCCTCCCCCTCCAAATCATTGGTTACAGGTGTTCCGTGACATTTCCTGGCTACTAAATATTCCGCGGTCACCTCTTAGTGGTATTATAACAAAGTGGAAGCAACCGTAAACAACAGCAACTCAGCCAGGAAGTGGTCGGCCACGTAACATGACAGAGCGGGGTCAGCGCATGCTGAAGCGCACAGTGCGCAGAAGTCGCCAACTGTCTGCAGAGTCAATAGCTACAGACCTCCAAACTTGGTGACCAATACTTTTGGCAATATAGTGTATGTATCAGAGTGAGATCATAAACAACTGCGTGATCTCTGCTGCTACGTATTATTTCACCATGAAACCTGTTACAGAGATCATTGTAGCAGAAATAACAATCCATGAATCACCCGCGTCTACCGCCAATGTGAAATAGAAATAATACACAAAGCAACAAATGTTAAATAAACAAATGCTCCACAGGAAGTCTTTGTAACAGATCTTTGTGTCTTGTGTGCCACGATGTGCTTAATATATCAAAGTGAAGTCTAAACTTATAGAAACATTAAGTAAACAAAGCATCCGTGTTACATATATGTGTGATGGCGTGACCAAACATACAAAACAAATCCACAGAACTGACGTGTGCACAGTGAGAAAGATAAACTTAAAGGAGAACTATGGGGTCAGTGTTTTTCCCCATAGTTCTCCCCAGGGTCACGGGAGGACACAAACCAGCGTCCTCCCGTCACCCTAAGCTCAGTATACCGCGAGCCGTAGCTCGCGGTATACTGAGACGCCGCAGCTGAAGCAGATCCCGACAATATAAACCAGGCACGGTCATGGCCCAGGAGATGTAATGTGACCAATCCGCCTTCTGGACATTATAGCGTAGGCATGTTTGCTTCCTACTTGATTGTTATTTCCTTATACATTTGGGTAGACACTTGCTATGAATGTAGTGTTATCATATAAGGATTAATGGAATATGGATAGATTTCTGGTCCTGGCAGTTACAAAAACACCCAACGATGATGTGTATTGCTATAAACCATATCTAGTACATTAAGGTGTTCTATGTTAAAGGAGAACTATGGGGTTAAGTCTTTTCCCCATAGAACTTCTCCTTTAATATATAGAATTTTCCTTCGCTTCTTTATAAATGATAATCCACCCGATTGGGCTCCACAGTGTTCCACTTCCAATGTGCTCACACCCTGTGGAAGATTGATCGCCTTCTGTAGAGACCTCTCTTCACTGATTCCACTCCACGTTCTTGCCACTCCCTGGATACAAAATGTAAAATATACCCTTGGCAGTCCATTAAGATGAAACATGTTGGGCAGAGCTTTGTGATGTCATCAGTGGGGTGTCAGTCAGGGGCCGCATTGCATTCTAAGCTTACAGTGGGAGACTGGTGTGCAGACTGGCCACAGGAAGACAGAGAACTATGCAGAGCGGTATTAAAGTGACATTACAGCTAGAACTTTTCACCCCTCCCCCCATTGTGCCTGCAGTGTGTTCGGGTGCGATAAAAATAGTGCTTGCAGCATTTTAATCGCACCGCACCCGATCGCACTGCAGGCACAATGTGCCTTGCGATCCCGTGCGGGCGACCGCATTGCAGCCGGAGGGCGTGACTACGCTGCCATTCACTTTAATGGCCCACCAGGCCCCCTCCTGCCCAGCCAAAAAGTGAGCTAGCTGCAATGCGATGCAGTGCGTTCCAGCCGGTTCGGGGCGCGGGGTTCATTTTCAGTACCATAAGTGGTAACCCCGACCCACGCTCGGGAACCAGGGAAGGATTTTCATTTAATATATTGCTGTTTCGGCAATATATTAAATGAGATGTGGGCACTTGCCAGGTTTAAAGATGGCCGCCGCTACTCGCGGCAGCCATCTTTGAAAACCTAACCGTGCAGTCAGTCACAGGGGGACACCGGGGACAGTTGCAGGGGGACACCGCAGGCCAGGTGAGGATCTCGAGTGTGCGGGCACCAGCTTTCTCCGGTGCTGCGGGGGCCCGGCCGCTTCCACCTCCTGCCAGTCACCTGTACGGCCGGCCGATACTTATGTATGGTTCATGGGCCCCTCAGGCTGCCCGGGCCCCTTACTTGACTATCGGGCGTACCCCCCCTAACGGCGGCCCTGATCACAGTTCAATGCTTCACTGGTCCCTGCGCAATAAAATAACAATAAAATAACCTTTTTTCTTTCATGAAGAAGTTCGCTTTGATAATTTGATTTGCAGGATGTGGACGTCCCCTTCAATGCTCCGGACAGATTGTATCCTAGACCAGTGCTTCTTAAAGTGTGGGTCGCAACCCCATATGGGGTCCCGCAAGTGAACAGGGGGGTCAGGAGACACCGACTTACGCTAGGGGACGGGGAGACACCAACCGACATTGGGGTCCCTTTTTCCTCGCCCAAAAAGGGGTCACGAGTGGAGAAAGTTTAAGAAGGCCTGCCCTAGACGTCGTCTTTTATTTCGTTACATTTTACGTTTGTTCTGAGAGATAAAATATTCCAACTTTGTATCAGTTTAATCTCCACAAATACCATCCGATGATCGGAATAGGAACGTTCCCCGCAGACATCGATCTCCGGGATGCCATTGTCCTCCATTGTGTTCCATTTCCAGGCGGCTTTGTGCAATTTGCTCTTTTCTGAGCGCCGAGCGAAACAGACTCATCAGAAGGAAGCGGAGCGCGGTCTCCCCGATCACGTGACCACCGCCAGAGAGAACGACTTCATGCCGAGCGCAATTATTGATGAAGATAATTAGAAGATCGACAACAATCCCAAACATCTGCAGGTTGCCAGCAGGCCGCCATTCAAGTTCTATTCTTATGTATGAGAATTATCGACACTCGTTATCTATTTTAATGGATGTCGCCTCCAATACAGATTACCCTCCCCCACCCCCCTCCCCATTCTGTCCTCTTCATTCTTGTACTGCTCCTCCTCAGGTGGCTCTGCCTCACAGTATACCGCGAGCTGTAGCTTGCTATATACTGAGCTTAGGGTGACGGGAGGACGCTAGTTACTCTGATTTCACCGCACACTGCGAGCGTCTCATTCTTCATTATCTCACACTCGGCTGGTAGAAAGTAGAATGTTGTATCTGTTGGCTGACGATGGTTCTGGGATCGGAGCGCTGTTTAAAGACGTTGCTCCCCTTAGACCTGTTATTACTCCTGTCACCCCGAGTTATATTTGTGTGTCCCTGTATTCCGCCAATATGCCACTGATTATTATTTTATCATTGGGAGGGGGCCCCAACACTCTCCTTTTATTAATACGATTTAAATCTTTCTTTTAAAGTGACACTAAACTCCGGAGTTAAAGGAGAACTATTGGGGGTCAGTGTTTTTCCCCATAGTTCTCCTCAGGGTCACGGGAGGACACAAACTAGCGTCCTCCCGTCACCCTAAGCTCAGTATATAGCAAGCTACAGCTCGCGGTATACTGTGAGGCAGAGCCACCTGAGGAGGAGCAGTACAAGAATGAAGAGGACAGAATGGGGAGGGGGGTGGGGGAGGGTAATCTGTATTGGAGGCGACATCCATTAAAATAGATAACGAGTGTCGATAATTCTCATACATAAGAATAGAACTTGAATGGCGGCCTGCTGGCAACCTGCAGATGTTTGGGATTGTTGTCGATCTTCTAATTATCTTCATCAATAATTGCGCTCGGCATGAAGTCGTTCCCTCTGGCGGCGGTCACGTGATCTATCTAGGGGCAGAGCCACCTGTGCCCGCCCCTCCCCCGTCCGTTCCGCCAGTCAGCGCTGGAGGATCGGAGAGGGAGCCGTGAGTGACATTCACCGTTCTCTGCAGGGACAGGATCGAGAAGTGAGCGAGCGACGGTATGTGTTCTCTCACTTCCCGATCTACTGAGCCGACCTGTAACAGTCTCATTGTCACAGGTCGGCTAGAACTATGAGGTGAGTGATTTTCACACCTCATAGTTTTCCTTTAAATCTTCAAACTACAATCCAGTCCCTGAACTCAGAACAACAATGTATCTTATCTGTATATCACTCGGCTGTAGATCCTCCAATCATCTCTGACACTGTCCTTCCTTCTGGAGGGGGGCTACTTGTGTTCCCCATAGTCCCTGTGTGTGTTGTAAAGTAGTCACCGCTCCAAGCTCGCTGCCGGGATGGACTACAATCTCCATACAAATCAGTAAACTAAACCTGAGATTGTAGTCCATCCCGGGAGTGAGCTT
>NW_017307658.1:16680-26237 GCF_000935625.1 Nanorana parkeri
TCAGTCTTGTACCGGCTCCTCTCCTGGGCTGAAACGGCTTCCTCTGATTTCACCGCACACTGCGAGCGTCTCATTCTTCATTATCTCACACTCGGCTGGTAGAAAGTAGAATGTTGTATCTGTTGGCTGACGATGGTTCTGGGATCGGAGCGCTGTTTAAAGACGTTGCTCCCCTTAGACCTGTTATTACTCCTGTCACCCCGAGTTATATTTGTGTGTCCCTGTATTCCGCCAATATGCCACTGATTATTATTTTATCATTGGGAGGGGGCCCCAACACTCTCCTTTTATTAATACGATTTAAATCTTTCTTTTAAAGTGACACTAAACTCCGGAGTTAAAGGAGAACTATTGGGGGTCAGTGTTTTTCCCCATAGTTCTCCTCAGGGTCACGGGAGGACACAAACTAGCGTCCTCCCGTCACCCTAAGCTCAGTATATAGCAAGCTACAGCTCGCGGTATACTGTGAGGCAGAGCCACCTGAGGAGGAGCAGTACAAGAATGAAGAGGACAGAATGGGGAGGGGGGTGGGGGAGGGTAATCTGTATTGGAGGCGACATCCATTAAAATAGATAACGAGTGTCGATAATTCTCATACATAAGAATAGAACTTGAATGGCGGCCTGCTGGCAACCTGCAGATGTTTGGGATTGTTGTCGATCTTCTAATTATCTTCATCAATAATTGCGCTCGGCATGAAGTCGTTCCCTCTGGCGGCGGTCACGTGATCTATCTAGGGGCAGAGCCACCTGTGCCCGCCCCTCCCCCGTCCGTTCCGCCAGTCAGCGCTGGAGGATCGGAGAGGGAGCCGTGAGTGACATTCACCGTTCTCTGCAGGGACAGGATCGAGAAGTGAGCGAGCGACGGTATGTGTTCTCTCACTTCCCGATCTACTGAGCCGACCTGTAACAGTCTCATTGTCACAGGTCGGCTAGAACTATGAGGTGAGTGATTTTCACACCTCATAGTTTTCCTTTAAATCTTCAAACTACAATCCAGTCCCTGAACTCAGAACAACAATGTATCTTATCTGTATATCACTCGGCTGTAGATCCTCCAATCATCTCTGACACTGTCCTTCCTTCTGGAGGGGGGCTACTTGTGTTCCCCATAGTCCCTGTGTGTGTTGTAAAGTAGTCACCGCTCCAAGCTCGCTGCCGGGATGGACTACAATCTCCATACAAATCAGTAAACTAAACCTGAGATTGTAGTCCATCCCGGGAGTGAGCTTGGAGCGGTGACTACTTTACAACACACACACACACACAGGGACTATGGGGAACACAAGTAGCCCCCCTCCAGAAGGAAGGACAGTGTCAGAGATGATTGGAGGATCTACAGCCGAGTGATATACAGATAAGATACATTGTTGTTCAGAGTTCAGAGACTGGAATGGATTTTGAAGATTTATCTCCGGAGTTCAGTGTCAATGTCATAATAAAAAACTGCGAATGTTCCTTTGGGATGAGCGGAGAGACTCGTGGTGATTAGGGGACATTTATTTACAATAAGCCTTCTCTGTTTTTTTTATTTGTAGGGGCGGGGTTTCCATTTATTTAGTATAGTTTTTTTAATTTTTTATAAATAAAGAATAAAATGATAATAATAATAATGAGGTCGCGTTCACACCTGAGCATAGCGGGAACACGCGCCACATTCACGTACGTTTGTTTTCTGAGTTTGCTGTGTGTTCCTATTGATTTCAATGGGGGTCCTGAACGTGCAACCTGATTGACTGAATGTTCTTAGGTTTATTTTTCTTCGGTATGAAGGTTCTCGGGGTATTTTCTTTCCTGATTGAAGGTCCGCAGAGTACTTTCTGTTCGAATGTTCTCAATGTAATTTCTCTTTGGATTTAATGTTCTTACAATATTTTCTCTGCTGAGAACACAGAACAGAAAGCAGAGCTTGTTAGCCCCGTATGCGATAGGGTTAGTGTAAAAAAAGTACATGAGAAAAAGATGTTTTTAATCATTTGCTGACCGCGGTGTTTACACCCCGTTCCTGTCCCGGCCATTTTTCAGTATTCAGCGCTGCGATACTTTGACTGACATTTATTCCGTCATGCAACGTTGTCCCCAACGCTTTGGGGACAGATAGAGCTTTATGTTGGTGGTATTTAATCACCACTGGGGGGGAGGGGTTATTTTTAACTATATAATGAAAAAAAGACAATTTTTAAAAAAAAAACCTGTTTTCCCTACGTTATAAAACATTTATTATTACCCAATTTTTATAAAAGACGAGGTCACGTCGGGTAAATAGACACCAAACATGTCAAGCTTTAAAATTGCGCCGCGCTCACAAAATCAAAAAGAAAAACTTCCTGCCTAAAATTGACCATAGGTGACGCTTTAAAAGCTTTTACCGCTCATCAGTTTAGTGTCATCGGTGATTAATGGGCCGAGAATTATCGCTCTCGCTGTGATGTTCGCGGCGATATGTAACATGTGTGGCGTAATCGTTGTAGGCGCACCCGACGCGTATTTACGTGTATAAATGCGTGCACGCGGGGGACTTATAACATTTTGGGTTTAAAAAAAAATTATTTTATATAAGACTTTATTTTTTTTTATTTCAAAACTTTTTAAAAAACTTTTTTTTTTTTTTTTTGACACTTAACTTGATTGCTATCACATAGGGGGCTAAAAATTCCCCAATGTGATAGCTAGAAAATGACAGGTCCTCCTTATGGAGACATCAAGGGTCCACAAGACCCCTAATGTCACCTAGGGACCCCCAAAGAAGCTGATGAAGCCGAGATCTGCTTCACCAGCTGCTTCTTCTTCTGGCTCTGAGCCAGAGAAATGACAGCTTGAAGGCGGAAGTGATATAATACACATCACTTCTGATTTTAGAGAGAGAGACGGAGGAGAGATCAGCGGTGGGGGAAATGCTGATCTCTCCTCCTTCTCTTAAGTAACAGCCGCTGAGGCGGTCTTCTCAGTCCCGGCCACCGCAGGGGGGGACAGCGGTGCCCCGGGATAACCGGCAGCGGCAACAGAGGGGGGGGGACGCCGCACACTACAGGGATATACAAGCTCTATACCTGGCCGAACACTTGTATGAAACAGCCGGTAACGGCTGTTTACTTCCCGGCGGGATTCTGCTACGGGGCGCACGCGAGCGGAAACAAAAAAAAATCACGTACATGTACGTCCTCCCGCCGGGAAGGATCCACTGTCCACCTGTAAGTTTACGATGGGTAGACGGCAAGGGGTTAAAGTCCCCCGCCCCCCACGTGCACGCACATACACACACAAACACGCGTCTGTGCGCCTACGTGCGAAAACGACAATTGCGCTTCACATGGTACATATCGCAGCGAACGTCGCAGTGAGAGAAATGATTCTAGAGCCATCAATCGCTGATAACACTAAACTGATGAGCGGTAAAAGCAGGGGCGTAACTAGAAATCACAGGGCCCCATAGCAAAATCGCCCGGTGATTTCTAGATCAGCCCACCTGATAATCCAAACTGCCCACCTGAGGGTGACCCTGCAGAGCCCACCATAGACTCTCTGTGGTGGGCTCTGCATGGTCTCAGGTGGGCGGTCAAGCCCTCTTACCTGTCTGGCCGATCCTCTGTCTGCCTTCTTCTCCTCCACGATCGCTTCCTCCGTCACTGGGCCCCACCTCCTCGATCGCCGGGCCCGCCTCCCCATCGCTAAGACTATCACGTACCTGGTGGGGAGCCGAGTTGTGAGGAGGCCTCCTTTGCAGCACGAGTTCCACACCCCTGAATGTGGAGACAGGAGGTGGGGAAACTACGGGCAGCACCGGTGCCGGACGATGCAGGACACTGGGCCTGGGCAGGTCCTTGAGGCCCGTCTTCAGTGAGGCAGGAAGCAGGTGCTGATGCGGCTGGAGCAGAGCGGAGTCAGGCAAGCCAGGGTCAGCAACAATCGGGCGGCAAGGAACAAAGGAGAAGGCAAAGGAGAATCCAGGGACAAGCAGAAGTCGGAGGCAGGCGGCAATCAGGCAAGGTCAATGATGATATGGCAACAGGCAAGATACAGGAATACACACTAAAGCTGAAAGACCACTCAGCAAAGATCCTGGGAGTTGGGCCAGCTTAAATAGGATCATTCCCAGACAGAGCAAGTCACTTCCTGTGCGCCATGTGCCGTTTGAGCATGCGCAGTAGCTGCCGTTTGCGCATGCGCAGTAGCCGCTGCTTCCCGCAAATGTGGTGAACAGGCCTATGCGCATGCGCAGTCGTAACTCTGCCGTTAGGCATGGTCTTACAGACCTGCTTCCTCGATCGCTGGGCCCCGCCTCCTCCATCGCTGCCGATGACGGGCCCAGCCACCTCCCCCGAAGCTGCAGGTTGTCATCGATTCAGCAGCTGTGAGGAGGCACATCTGAATGGCTGCGTGTTTCTCCTCACAGCCGCCAGTGACAGCCAGCAGCCTGAAATGCCATAGCGACCCAGGCGGCCCGCACGGCATCAGGGGGATGTACTGGCCGGGCCCCCCTGTGTGCGCCGGGGCCCCATAGCGGCTGCCTGGGTCGCTTTGGTGATTCTTACACCACTGGGTAAAAGCATTTAGAGTGTTCCCTATGGGAAATTTGGGGTATTGACGTTTTTTGTGGTTTCACTGGCGAACGCAATTTTAAGGCTTGACATGTTTGGTATCTCATTACCGGGCGTGTGTTTCTGTGTGTGTTACATTTTAATTTAGTGTATTTTTTTTCTAAAAAATACGGGTTTGATAAACTTTTGCGCAAACACCGTGCAACATAAAAAATTGCAACCAGCATCTTTTTACTCTACAGGGCCACCGCTTTCAGAACATGTCTCATTGTTTGGGGGTCTGAAGCTGTTTTCTAGCCAAAAATGTATATTTTAACATCATGTGTGCGCAAATAGTAAGAAAATGCCCCACGGACAGCAAGTGGTTAACATTGGAAATACCACTTTGCACATAATAGATCATTCGCTGGGGTAATATTTGGGGCTTTTTTTGGACATTCGGACACATTCACACAGCACGTTCCTCATACACAGAGCTCAGTGTATTTCAGGATAACACTTCACACTGGATCTGTCTGTAGCAGGCGCGCGCAGAGAGGACACGGCACGTCTGGCCAGCTTGGCCTGCTGGGCACCGGGAACGCAGCAGATTGAAGCAGATGTCTCCTCTAAGATGCTGGCGGAACATCAGAGCTCCGGACCAGATGCAGCTTGCGGTATTTTTGGACGGTGTGAAATCCTCAGACAGCGGAGGGGTCAGCCAGCACTTGGCAGAGGGAAGCGGCGGACGTCCTTGGGTGGAATGACAGAACTAAAGCTCTCCGTCCAAGCCCGGGAGTAGGACGGAAGGCAGAGGCGTAACTAGAAACCTCAGGGCCCCGGTGCAAGAAACCATTAAAGGGTGTGCCCCCCCCCCCCCCCCAAAAAAAACAACAAAAAAACATGATTTTGATACCTTTTTTTTCCCAAACCGGTTTCAAAGGGGTTTGGTTTTTGTAAGTTTTTGCATATATCTACTGCTTGTTAGCCGTACATATATGCAGCAACACCTGAGGGTTTAATAACACTTTAAAGCATTTTGTTAATTTTTGGTTGAAAAACAAATGACACTGCAAGACAATGCCACTGCAAGACAATGTCACTGCAAGACAATGTCACTGCAAGACAATGACAAATTTGTTTTTTTTTTACTTTTTTATCACTTTTTTATTTTGTTAATTTTTTAATTTCTCTATTTTTTTAAATCTTACTATCTTTTTATTTTTATAATTTTATATAAACACCAAACACCGCAGGCATGCCCCGCCCGCAGTGCAATCGCCTGCACCGGAACGCATGGCAAATCAATGCCTGCAGTTCCGGTGCGCTCAGAGAAAATAGAGCATGCAAATTGAGTTCCCTGACTGGTCACACCCCAAAAACACTGCAGGCAGCATGAAGCAGCTGCTGGTGGCGGGCCCTCTTTTTTGTCTCTGGGCTCCCCCCAAACTGGCCAGGGCAAATGTGCCTGCTGCGACCCTGGTAATTTCACCTGTGCGTAGTATCGGGGCATTTTCATGAGTACTTGTGAAAATGCCCAGTATTGGCACTGGTGCGTCAATACTTAACAATATAATGTATTGCTGGGACTTGCAGTCCTGCATAGTTGGTGCTATTCTGCATTGATGTATGATCATTATACAGCAATGCAGAATACCACCAGCTGTGTAGGACTGCAAGTGTAGGACTAATGTAAATAATAATAATAACAGCTTCTTAGCCCCCCCCCTTCCCCCACACTGGCCTTACCTGATTCCTGCAGCGGGAGCAGCTGCTTCATCCTTGGCGGCCAGGGGGCGGGACTGAGTGGAGAGGGTCCATTCTCTCCCAACAGAAGAATGTGCTCCTTCCCCGCACAGCCGCCCGTACATTCAGAGCGTGGCGGGGGAGGGAGCGGCACTAACCGGAAGGGGGGCACAGCGTGAGGAAGCTTTGTGCCCTCTGCTTCCTCTCTGGGCCCCCCCTCAACAGGCGGAACGCCAGGGCCCGGTCGCAATTGCGACCGCTGCGACCCTGGTAGTTCCGACTGTACAGATGCCGGATCGCTTGTATTTAAACAGCAATCGCCGGCTGTTTAAAACGGTACCAAGAACACGGCTGCACCAGAAGTGTTCTTGGTATAACCACTTCCAGCGGAGGACGTACAATTACGTGAACCCGCGGGAAGTGGTTAAATAAAATTTACAGTTTCACGTTTTTCCTCTTTTGTTGCCTCTCAGTTCTGCTGATCTCACCCCGGAATCAATGCGTTAGAATACCAGGTCACATGTCATGTTCAGATTCAGCATTGTTGAAGTTCCGATCACAGAGATATGATCATCAGAGGTAATTAATGTCATTATTGTACGATTGATTCCCGGTTATCCTCTAATTGATTGGTAATTATCTGAAGGGCCCTCGTCGTGCGGCGTGTATGCCGGCGCGTGTTGCGACTGTATGTAGGAGGCGGACGTTTTCTGATCTGCGCTGGGAAGCGAGGAATCTCTCCCATCTCTCGCCGGAGGGAAGTGAATTATGTCTCCAATTACACTTTATCAGATGAAAATGTTTTCTGTGCAGGACGTTCCTGCTCGGCACCCCCCCTCAACAGGCGGAACGCCAGGGCCCGGTCGCAATTGCGACCGCTGCGACCCTGGTAGTTCCGACTGTACAGATGCCGGATCGCTTGTATTTAAACAGCAATCGCCGGCTGTTTAAAACGGTACCAAGAACACGGCTGCACCAGAAGTGTTCTTGGTATAACCACTTCCAGCGGAGGACGTACAATTACGTGAACCCGCGGGAAGTGGTTAAATAAAATTTACAGTTTCACGTTTTTCCTCTTTTGTTGCCTCTCAGTTCTGCTGATCTCACCCCGGAATCAATGCGTTAGAATACCAGGTCACATGTCATGTTCAGATTCAGCATTGTTGAAGTTCCGATCACAGAGATATGATCATCAGAGGTAATTAATGTCATTATTGTACGATTGATTCCCGGTTATCCTCTAATTGATTGGTAATTATCTGAAGGGCCCTCGTCGTGCGGCGTGTATGCCGGCGCGTGTTGCGACTGTATGTAGGAGGCGGACGTTTTCTGATCTGCGCTGGGAAGCGAGGAATCTCTCCCATCTCTCGCCGGAGGGAAGTGAATTATGTCTCCAATTACACTTTATCAGATGAAAATGTTTTCTGTGCAGGACGTTCCTGCTCGGCCGCGTTCCCTGGAGCCGGTGACATCATCACGCCGCATCAAGCAATGTCACCTTTTTTAACGTGGCTTGTATGCTGTAAGGAGCTTCAGCTTTAAGTCTCAGCCCGCGCCTGGTCACATGGTTTGCCCTGTCCGATGAGTTCGAATTTAATTTTGCAATAAAGCAGTGACTTTCACTGAACATTCACTGGTGGTGAATCACTCACTGTCATTTATAACACATGCACCCAGAAGAATGTTTGGTGATGGTCAGATTCCCTGCTTTAGATATATGCCTTTTGTATGTGTGGGCATTTTTGGTTTTAGATGAAGTGTGAAAGGGTTATCAGATTTTTATTTCTGTCAGGCCATAGGAGGCTCTGGCTAGGTTCAGTGAATGTCCAAGCGAACTGAACATAGGCCAGTCTGCTCGTTGCTAACCAAGACGCCTTCTATGCGCATCCATCCTCATCCTCTGCCTATCCATGAATGGAGAGGTCTATAGGATGGCTATCCATGAATGGAGAGGTCTATAGAATGGCTATCCATGAATGGAGAGGTCTACAGGATGGCTATACATCAATGGAGAGGTCTATAGGATGGCTATTCATGAATGGAGAGGTCTATAGAATGGCTATCCATGAATGTAGAGGTCTATAGGATGGCTATCCATAAATAGAGAGGTCTATAGGATGGCTATCCATGAATGGAGAGGTCTATAGGATGCCTATCCATGAATTGAGTGGTCCATAGGTTACCTATACATCAATTGAGAGGTCTGTAGGATGCTTATACATCAATGGAGAGGTCTATAGGATGCCTATCTATGAATGAAGATGTCTATAAGATGGCTATCTATGAATAGAGAGGTCTATATGATGCCTATACATCAACGAATGGAGAGGTCTATAGGATGGCTATCCATAGATAGATAGATCTATAGATTGCCTATCCATGAATGGAGAGGTCTATAAGATGTCTATCCATGAATGGAGAGGTCTGTAGGGTGGCAATCCATGAATTGAGATGTCTATAGGATGCCTATACATCAATGGAGATGTCTATAGGATAGCTATCCATGAATGGAGAGGTCTATAGAATGCCTATCAATGAATGGGGAGGTCTATAGAATGCCTATCAATGAATGGGGAGGTCTATAGAATGCCTATCAATGAATGGAGAGGTCTATAGGAGAGGGTACGGGTCCGTCCATAAACCCAATATTTTAGTTTTTAGCTCTCAGAATGCCTATCAATGAATGGGGAGGTCTATAGAATGCCTATCAATGAATGGAGAGGTCTATAGGAGAGGGTACGGGTCCGTCCATAAACCCAATATTTTAGTTTTTAGCTCTCTGCAGCTTCAGAATGCCCCAGTGGCCCTGGAACATGCACCATCAACAGTTTAACCCTGACAGGTCCTCTTTGAATCAACTATATTGAATGACAACTCAATACATCTCCATTAACCTTTCCTGGCAGTGGAGCTCCTCCATGCCCCCTATTCATCTAGTGGACCTTCTCTGGACTCTGCACAGCATCCTTTGTGTGGTCTGGTACCCATGGCTCTTATTATACACACGATCTGCCTCCGACGCCCATCTCCATCACCCGTTCACCAGTGTCATGCCTTTTTATTTGAAATAATTGCTTCCCTCACCAACAAAAGTAACAGCAGCAGTTTTATTTTTAGACTTTAATGCTTGTTGCTCCCAGGAACACATTGTGTCCTGTATTTATATAAAGCTGATTTGATCCCATTGATGTCCTGTGTCTTTTGTCGGAAATATCTCCCCCTCCCCCCGCCCCTCAGCCTGAGTATTGAAGAGGTGCCTCCCAAGGCCTGCAGGGATACAACATTTATTCTGGGA
>NW_017307658.1:26512-29859 GCF_000935625.1 Nanorana parkeri
CTCCGAGGTATCAGGAAAGCCGACCTCCAGTCTAACAATGCTAAGAATTAGGTCAGCTGTTGATGGAGGCTGAATGGAGGCCCATCACGCAATCGCACTCTGCCCAGCTCGAGCCGGATTAATTATCTATCGCAGCTAATGGAGGCGTTTCAGCACCCTTGTTGTCTCTCTGCTCCCATAACCCTCTGTTACCGTTACCAACACGCTCAGGCATCACATGCATGCGCATCAATTATACAAATATAGCCAAATATAGGTCACTTGGAAAACGGCGTACACAACAGACGTGGCAGGAGACGCTCTACCTGCCGGGGGGAACTACAACTCCCAGCATCACTATTAGATAGGAAGGAGCTGCTGGGATTTCCTGTTCCTGGCATGTCAATAGTTGGCAATTTTCTCAATTTTCCGCAGTCTGTAGTGGTCTGTGATGGCGATTTGATCGATCTTGGCATTGCTGGCAGGGATTGGCCAGTGTAGGGGGTTAAAGAAAAGACATAAACTTCGAGAGGGTCTCATTGATTTCGGTCGGGAAAACTGGCCTTGGACAGAGGACGAGTGATGGCTCTCCGACCCAGCCGCCCTTCCTGGGAGTTCCAGGGCCGCTAAAACCACCGCAGCCCATCCCGTACAGGACATGGGATGTGAAGACGTCCTTCCACTGAAAGGAAGTCTGGGGGTTCTCTTTGCTCACCAGCTAGAGTGGCCGGGCCTGGGTGAGAGGGCCTCGGCTCGGGTGAGAGGGCCTGGGCTAAGGTGTCCGGGCCTGGGCTAGGGTGGCTGGACCTGGGCTAGGGTGGCCGGGCCTGGGCTATAGTGACCGGGCCTGGGCTAAGGTGTCCGGGCCTGGGCTAGGGTGGCTGGGCCTGGGCTCGGGTGGCCAGGCCATCGCTGCAGCTTTCTAATAAGAAAATGGTTATTCTGTAGGATTAATTTATTCACCGGTGAAGGCCTCATTCACACTGTAATCAGCCGACACGTACAGCTCCGTGCTGTGTGCACGGCCGTACCGAGCGGCTCCCGGGAAGGACAGGTGCTGAGTGTAATTAGTACACAGTCCCCGTCCTTCTCTATGGGACTGCGCGGCTGTACGCCCCCTTACGCTCTCCCATCCTGCACGTCCGTACTGGTGCAGGTGAGCGTACTCGTACGCTGCAGGATGGATCCTGTCTGCGTCCGAGCCAGGAAACACGCACCCCTACGGACCTGCACTTGAGGTGAGCGTAGGGGGGCGTACAGCCGCGCAGTCCCATAGAGAAGGACGGGGACTGTGTACTAATCACACGCAGCACCTGTCCTTCCTGGGAGCTGCTCAGTGCGGCCGTGCACACAGCACGGAGCTGTACGTGCGGGCTGATTACATTGTGAATGAGGCCTTACAGGCGATGTTCTACTTTCACTTTTAACCCTTTCAATGCCAGAGACTTTTTTTTTGCAGATTTTTGCCACAAATTTGCAAATGTGCATAATTTTAACAAATGTTAAAATGCAGATTTTTTTAGGCCTGAAGCTTACTTGAAACTCCCTAGAATTATATATTTCCTGAAAGCAGAGATCCTGGAGAGTAAACCGTTGCAATTTCTTATGTTGCACACTATTAGTGCAACTCTTTCTCAAGCCCAACATTTTCAGTAAAAAATGTAATTTAAGTGCACAGAAACACAATATAATACCCAATTTTTGGTAAAAATATAAAAGATGAGATTGCGTTGTAAATAGATACCAATAGATGTCAAGCTTCAAAACTGAGCACGTCTTGTGAATAACTATGCCGTCTGTTTAGAGTTCACTGTGAATAACGACCCGAAAATTACTGCTCTCACTTCAGCGTGTGCGGTAATACCCGACGTGTGTGGCACAATTGTCATGTTGCATGTTTTCATTCGTATGTGTGTGTGTGTATATGTGGAGACTGAGGACTTCTTGGGTGCCTTTTACTTTATTATATTTACCTTTTTTTTAAACTTTCTTTTTGTTTTTACTTAAATTGATCGCTATAACATCGGGAGCTCACAAGCACAGGCTCTCTTTAAGGAGACATTAGAGGTCTATTAGATGTCTAGTGTCCCCCTTTGCACTCCAATGAAGCTGATCAAGAGACCATAATTGTTCAGCTTCATCCTCGGCCACAGCAGATGGGGAATGACAGCTCAGAAACCAGAAGAGACAGTATGCCCGTGTCATCCAGTGACCCCAGTGCACCCAGAACATCCTATGTCATCTGGTGACCCCAGTGCGCCTCATGATTCCCGTGCACCCCAGAGTATTCTGTGTCATCTAGTGACCCCAGTCCACCTTGTGACTCCAGTGCACCCCAGAACATCCTATGCCATCTAGTGACCCCCGAGTGCCTTATGATTCCAGTGCACCCCAGAGTATCCTGTGTCATCTAGTGACCCCAGTTTGCCCCGTGCGTCCAGTGTATTCCAGGACATCCTGTGTCATTTAGTGACCCCTGTGCATCCTGTGACTCCAGTGCACCCCAGAGCATTCGGCATCATCTAGTAACTCCAGTGCTTCCTGTAACTCTTGTGAACCCTAGAATATTCTGTGTCATCTTGTGACTCCAGTGCACTCAAGAGCATCCCGCCTCATCTAGTGACCACAGTGTATCCTGTGACTCCATTCCATCCAAAAGACATCCTGTGTCATCTACTGACTCCAGTGCACCACAGAGCATCCTATGTCATCTAGTGACACAGTACCTTCTGCTGTCTCTCTACCTTGACATATGCTTCTGCATCACCTGGACTGTCCTCTTTGTAGATACTGACCCCCGTCCATGACAAGATCTCCCCAAAGTGAGAGAAATCCCTCTTAAATGGTTGTTAGAAAAAAACTGTCTCCCATTCCATGATGTCCCCTCTGTTCCCTGACCGGGGTTCTAAGTTAGAACTTCTAACCCCCCCAACTCCCCCCAAAATGAAAGCAATACATTTTGGTTTTCAGGCCAATGTCGTCGTCGTCAGCCCCGTCATTACAAATCCATTCACAGTTAGAATGTTATTATAATATAAAGTTATTAAATCTCCATAAAAAGAATTATGAATTCATCCACTTCCTGTTTATAGTGATACAAAGTATCGCAATATAAACCGCTGTCACCACTCCCGTCATTACAAAGCCAATTACAAATAAAATGTTATTATAACATACAAAGTATTGTCATATAAATTGCTGTTTTCTGCTTATTAGAGGGATTGATCTCTGTATGAGAATATTCTGGAAGGAGCGGCTGTACTTCCCTATGTACGGATCTAATTACAGCCAGAGTTATTATTGGCGAGGATCGCAGTGCTATGCGCAGTAATGACCCCATTATTATGATGATGATGATAATACGAAGG
>NW_017307658.1:30079-36143 GCF_000935625.1 Nanorana parkeri
CTGATCCCCCCCCCCCCCCCCCCCCCCCCCGCACACACTAATCAGCACATGTGTCACCTGTCAGAGCCGGAACATGCGTGTGCATGACCTTGATTAATACAGAGAACATTGAGCTCTTTATTAACGTGCTCTGACAGACATCCGTGTAATTACTTCCTTGACATAAAGCTTCTTTACTCCCCCCCAAGATACGCGTGCCGCCGCATACAATACGCCGAGAATCGGCTACACATATGAAGGCTCCAGGGGCGCGCAGATCAACACGGCTATTCTCGTCACATATTAATTCATTGTTTTCGTGGATCTGCTTTCAGCTCAGGGAGCAGGTCTGAGAAACAACTTTTCATCATTGATAATGTCATATAAAGTGTAAAGGTTATCTTATAGTGAAGAGCACTTCCTGTGCAGGACGGGGGGGGCCCTGGTCCTCCTACTGTTATATTTGGATGACAATCACTAATCAATTGAAATCAGCAGATGGCATGATATCAGTGAGGAGTACACTGCCCATGGTGATATACTGTATATGGGGAGCACACTGTCCATTGTGCTGGGTGATATCACTGAGGAGTACACTGTCCATTGTGCTGGGTGATATCAGTGAGGAGTACACTGTCCATGGTGCTGGGTAATATCACTGAGGAGTACACTGTCTATGGTCCTGGGCGATATCACTGAGGAGTACCCAGCACCATGGACAGTGTATTCCTCAGTAATATCACTCAGGACCATGGACAGTGTATGCAGTAGATAGTGATATCAGTAAGGAGTACACTGTCCATGGTGATATACTGTATATGGGGAGCACACTGTCCATGGTTTTGGGTGATATCACCGAGGAGTACACTGTCCATGGGTCATATGAATGAGGAGTACACTGTCCATGTTCATATCAGTGAGGAATGCATTGTCAAGGGATCGGGAAAACATTTTAACAGTTTCTTATTCATTTGGGAAACTGTTATATTTGGATGACAATCACTAATCAATTGAAATCAGCAGATGGCATGATATCAGTGAGGAGTACACTGCCCATGGTGCTGGGTGAGATCACTGAGGAGTACACTGTCCATGGTGCTGGGTGAGATCACTGAGGAGTACACTGTCCATGGTGCTGGGCGATATCACTGAGGAGTACCCAGCACCATGGACAGTGTATTCCTCAGTAATATCACTCAGGACCATGGACAGTGTACTCTTCAGTAATATCACATGGACTCAACATGGAGGCTCTTAGGCAATTTAATGGGTTTACAATCTATTAAAAATGACATTTAATCTCTTAGATCATGGTGGGTACCATATTGTTTATCAAAAAACCAAGGGATAGACGGAACTTGGGACCTCAACATAAAAAAGGCTGACTTACTGGGTGACATGCAACCTACAGACAGGTCCCCTTTATGGACGAGGCATAAATCTGTAGGTGGTCTGGGGTTGCAAGACTGATAGGAACAACGGCTAGGGCCTTGCCATAAAATCTGGTCGCCAGCTATGACACAGCAGCACCTATCAACACTTCAGTAAGTTACTAAAGTTGTGAGGGGCCCACTGAGCAAGTATCACCATGCACAAGTATTGGGATGTGCCAACATATATCCCACCACAGCATAACTGTGGGGTCCGGGCAAGGATATATAGGACCATAAACGAAGGAACTGACCCAACTGTTGGGCAAGGCTGTGTAAGAAAATTAACTAGGGTACTCTGACCTAACCCACTGAGCAAGGTTGAATTGGACAATGAACTATGGAACGGACTCAACCATTGAGCAAAACTATACAGGAAAATTAACTAGGGAACTGACCTTACCACTGAGCAAGGGTGAATAGTACAATGAACTAGGGAACTGACCCAACCATTGAGCAAGGTTGAATAGTAGAATGAACTAGGGAACTCACCCAAACATTGAGCAAGGATGAATAGTACGATGAACTAGGGAACTGACCCAACCATTGAGCAAGGGTGAATAGTACAATGAATTAGGGAACTGACCCAACTGTTGGGCAAGGCTGTATAAGAAAATTAACTTTCTCTCCCGTTCATTGAAGGACACAGGGCAACAGATCGGAGATCCTGAAAGGTAGGGTATATCGCCACCTGCAGGAGTAGGACGCTAGGCACATAACAAAAAAAAAGACTTAGACAGCCTAGGGGCGGCCCCTGCTGGTGGCCCAACCCCCCACCTGCTGACAAGTCTCCAGTTTTTTGCCTAGCGTCAGGAGTAAGGAGCTAAAAAAATTTCTCTCTGGAAATTTTCTTTTCCTTCTTCCGTTTTTTTGTGCAAGTGTCACCAGGGCGACGTGCTGGATGGTGATGGATCCTGGTAGTCTCCCCTGGGTGGCCATCGAGCGCATGCAGGCTCTGCCTCGGCGGGTCGGCTGCGACTTCACTCCCCGGGGTGCACATGACAGGGGGTCCCGGCCCACCTGTCACAGCACTTCCATGGCCTGGCGACGCCGCGTCTGCGGGCGGGGGCGTCCGCCTTCTTTCACTCCCCTGCTGGACCTGGGGTTGTGGATGCCAGCGCTGTGGGGACAGCGACAAGGTAAGAGGCTGCAGTTCTCTGGCTGCAGTTTTTTCCAGCTTCCCCCCCTTCCCTCCTCCCTCCCCCTCCTCTACCTCGTGGGGCTTCAGGGCTGTGGTTCCTGATGGGTGTGTTGCCCTTCCTGGGCTGTCCTGGACTGTGGGGTCCATGGGGGGAGTCCTTGTGAAGAGGTGGAGGGCTATCTGGGCGCTCGCGGCTACGATCGCGGGTGGCCAAAAATCGAGGCCCCGGATCCATTGCGGCCTCCGGGTGTCGGCGCGGCCGCCATTTTGGAATAGGGCAAGTTGCCCTTTCTGCCGCGTCACTTCCGCCCAGGCTCTCTTCATCCCCGGACGGCCGGGGACGCACTTCCTTTCGGCCTCAGACGCCGCTGCAGGAAGGACACAGGTTTCAGCCCTCCCTTGCTGGGGGTCGGACGCTGCGGTGCTGGACACAGTTATACAGCTGGGGGTCGTGAGTACTGCGGGTGGTCTCCCTGTGGCCTGGTGGTGATTCTCTGGTGGGCAGTTTTTGCTGCTGTGCGGGGGCTATGGATCGTAAGGAGGAGCCTGCCGGGTTACCTTGTGAGGGCTGTGGGCTGCGTTCGGCGGACCCCTCTAGTTCACCTCTCTGCGCTACCTGTACGCCTGCGCTTCTCTGCCAGTCGCCACGGCGCCCCTCGGGGTCCCTGGGGGGGGCGGTCGGTGCCTCAGGTACCGCGTTATCCATGGAATTTTTCTCATCCGCTATGGATGGTTTTGTGTCGCGCATTGAGCGCGCTCTCACGCATAGGCCCCCTAAAAAACGGGTTCTGCCCTTGCCATCCCCGGCATTGTCTGGGGAGTCCGAGGAGGAGGGGGAACTTCCGTCCGCGTCACCCCGGCCGGATCCGGGGGACTCCTCACCGCCGGACTCGGGCAGTGAGGATGAATCTGCGTCTGCGCTCATGGTTCAGGAACGCGAGCTGGTCTCGGCGCTGGTGCGCGCCGTCCGTGAGACGCTTAAGATTGAGGAGTCTCCTGGCACTTCTACTATGGCCTCGGTTCAGTTTGGAACGCATAAGGGCAAGCGTTCCGCTGAGGTGTTTCCCTACATTCCCTTTTTTGATGAGTTCATTTATAAGGAGTGGAAACGCCCGTCCAAATCCTTTGCGGTCCCGAAGCGCTTTTCGGTTCGCTATCCATTTGAGGAGAGTTTCCTGTCCAAGTGGGCTACTCCGCCGGTGGTGGACCCCCCGGTCTCCCGCTTGAACAAGGCCACTCTTATCCCGGTTGAGGATTCACCTTCCTAGTACTGACCTAACTAGTGAGCAAGGTTGAATGGGACAATTCATTTTATTTTTTTTCATTTAAGATTTTTATTTTATTGAACATAAGAAAAGTCAGACATGTATTGTGATCAAACATATCACATCTTCCCGGCAATATGCCGCATAACAATCAAACAAATAGGATGCCATACTGTACAGTACAATACCGGGCGGACCGAGTTGTTGGGTGGTCCTGCTCAATACATCAGTAGATCCAGAAATAAAGAGCCAACTGTCCACTTAATATGTCAACGAAGTGGGTATATAGCTGGAGTGGTCCTACAGGCCGATGACCTCAACCTTACATGCCATACATTTGGGCTCTAACAATGATATTATCATCAAGTAGACGGAAACAATCAATGAGACAACACAGACATTGAGGGAAGGGGTCACAAAGTAGTACAGATGTGGCAGAGATGGATGGTAGAAGGTCTAGAGTCATCCACGGTAAAACCACAGAGGACCCTAGGGTAGTTTAGAAAAGGGGGTGACGTGGCGAGGGGGACCTAAAGCGCGTCGTTTTGAGCGTAACCCCGTTTGGCGCACCCTCCCCTACACCAGAAATGTGCTCCCAGAGGGTCGGTAGGCACTTTGCGTGTACGTTAGTCTTCTAAGCGGTGGTACGTGCGAGTTCTGCGTATACCTTTCCTAGGCAGAAATTAGTCCATGGTGCCCACAGTCTAGAGAATTTGGTCACTTTGTCTAGTTTGATAAAGAGGAGTTCTTCCATTTCAGAGATGTAATTTACCTCCTGAGTGATCCATTCGATGAGAGACGGTGGCCGCGCCTCTCTCCACAGTCTCGGTATTACTGATCTAGCCGCGTTGATCAAATGCTTACTGAGAGATTTGTGGGGTCGAATAGGACAATGAATTATGGAACTGGCCCAACCGTTGGGCAAGGCTGTATAGAATAATGAACTAGGGAACTGACCCAAACACTGAGCAAGGAAAATCGTACGATTCTCGGCTGGTTTTCGAACATGCTCGAAATACAAAAGTCGTGCGACCGTACAGTAGAAACGGTAGCACGCCTTCCATACACTGCACGATTCTCGTACGATCGCGGGATTTTCTGCGATTCGTGAACTGGCCCAACCGTTGGGCAAGGCTGTATAGAATAATGAACTGGGGAACTGACCCAACCACTGAGTAAGGTTGAATTGGACAATAAACTAGGGAACTGACCCAACCATTGAGCAAGGTTGAATGGGACAATGAACTATGGTACTGACCCAACCGTTGGGCAAGGCTGTATAGAATAATGAACTAAGGAACTGACCCATATGTTAAGCAAGGTTGAATAGAACAATGAACAGTGAACTGACCCATATGTTGAGCAAGGCTTTATAGGAGAATGAACTAGGGAACTGACCAAACCGTTGAGCAAGGGTGAATAGGACAATAAACTAGGGAACTGACCCAATTGTTGAGAAGTCCAATTTTCGAAGGGCATGCAGGAAGGTTCTACAGCAGCAGGCAAGTGGCAAGTTGGTTAGCACTAATTCAGGATGTTCAACAAGATGCAACAATAACCTTCTTCCCCCTTGCCTACAACGCAGATCTTCTTCACCATATGCCGCGCTCATCGATCTTTAGATGACCCACATTGTTCACGGGAGCATCTGCTGCAAATTTTTCCGCTGTCCTTTACGATGTCATCAAAGACTTCCTTTGTCTTCCTTTATGGTGTAATTGATGTGCCCTGGAATATAAAATGATTCAGGGGCCACTTAATAATGATGATTAATAACGGGCGCACGTCACAACGCTGCCAAACCACAACGTTTCCTGAAACCGAGCCGAGCTCTTAATCAGGCCTAATTAAGCGGGGAAGTAGCGGTACGCGGGGCACGTGTGGCGAGTTGTCCTGTCCTCCATGTTGTTCTACACAATAGAAGGTCATTGTCCTGTTCGTGGACCACGCCACCCGAGCCGCCACCTCTGGCGAGGGGCGGGTAAGGCAGCGACCCTTGTGAATATTCACCGACGTTTTATACAATTACAGGAAACCGCTCATTACCATAATAATTCACGATGATCCTGATAAGGAAGACAAAATTCTAATGCGAACGCCTCGTTAAAATGCTAATGATGCAGCTGGTCTGTCAGGAGCCAATGAATGTTAATTGCTGTATAACAATTCGCTATATACTCCCGGGAGGACACATTAATAACTTTATTATTGATGGAATTTTAAATTCTAACAATGGTGCTTTGTGACCC
>NW_017307658.1:36168-43608 GCF_000935625.1 Nanorana parkeri
CTGATCAGCCATTAAATCTGAGGTGAGGTGGGCCGACAACGACCCAACAGCTCCGCAGTGCATATCAGTTAAATGGCGCTTATGATTATTTTAGTTTTGGATTTAAATACTTTTGAGTATCATTGTTGCTGATGAAACCTCATTTCTATGTATTGTTTTTTTAACCCCTTCGTGACGGGAGACGTACACTGTACGTCCCGCCACAAAGTGCCTATATGACTGGCCAGGTACACTGTACGTCCCGCCACAAAGTGCCTATATGACTGGCCATGTACACTGTACGTCCCGCCACAAAGTGCCCATATGACTGGCCAGGTACACTGTACGTCCCACCACAAAGTGCCCATATGACTGGCCATGTACACTGTACAGGCTCTGTAATGCTGGTAACGGCTGATTCTCAGCGGTTACCAGTCATTAATGGATGGGTCAGTATTGAGGCATTCCTTAATGAAAGAATGAAGCTGTTACATGCAAATACCTGATCGCTAAATTGCAATCCCGCATTTGACAGCTGAAGAGAGCAGAGAGGTAGCAGAGTGAGGCCTGGTTCACACCTGGGCATTTTACAGCACGTTCCTACACGCTGTAAAACGCTCAACACGTGATATATAACACCAATAATTGCCTATGGGCATGGTTCCCACCTGGGCGTTTTACAGCGCGTAGGAACGCGCTGAAAAACGCCCTACGCCCAAATAAGTACAGGAGCTTCTTTGGGGCGTATTTGCCGCATGTATCCATTAGGATACAGCCGGATAGCCCTCGGGATTGCACGTTTGTCGCGCGTTTCTTTTAACGCAAATTGCAGTAAAAACGCGTGGCAAATGCGCATATTCCGCACGCCCAGGTGTGAACCCTGTGACGACATGGTGATCAGTTTATAAGTTAAATGCGTATTGGTGTTGAGTTGTGTTTGAGTGCGTTGTGTGACCTGGTTATGGAAAGACTATCAGCACCATCCCTCGTTATCTCCCATTGTTCAATGGCCAGTTGCCACCAGAACAGGACCAGAGGGGAACCTTCCAATGGGCAGGACAGGTGCCCTTTATCTGCGGAGCCCTCACAGTCTGATCCTGAGATCGGCGCAGTGACAGGTCCTCCCGGCGGATGGGGGGGGAGGTTGGGGGTTGAGAAATGAGGTTGAGTTGTGCCATCGATCAGTCATGGCTGACAGGTTGGCGGTCGGCTGGGGGGCGGGGACGCTGTTTTTCGGCGCTCTTATCTGCAGCGTCAGTCTGCTCCGTGATATGAGATTAATGGACGAGGGTGACACCGCCCTTACAGGGCCACCTCTCTCATCATCTTCAGGACCTTGCGGCGACAACGCGTCTCCAGGTCCAATGGTGGCAACTGGGCCGTGTCATGGCGACGGAGAACAAGCCATTGGAAGGAGCCAGATCTTATAGAGGAATTCCGGGCAGATACGAGACACAAATGAACGCAGCTCTGTAGTCACTAAGGGCCCCATTCACACACGCGTGTTAGGGGTCCGTGATTATGTGTGTGAGATCCGTCTCTGCGGGGGATCCTGCAAGGACCTGAATGTTACCCGTATCGGCCCCTGTACAGCAGAAGAAGAAGCAGCACAAGGAGCCAAACAGTTTATATGCTGACAGAAAAAAAGCATGCTGATAAGAGGAGAGAGCAGAGTGACAGAGAGATGAGCTCATCACAGTGCTGCTTCTTCTATCACTGGCCAGTCACAGGCTGGGAGGGGGGGGGCGGGTCCAGGACGACCTGGGCTCAGAGGAAGTGGGTTAAATAACGCCGGCCATCAGACCGAGGACATGTAGTGGGGGGAAAAAGTAGTGCGGGGGAAGTCTCTGGGTTGAAGGGGAACATTGCAGGAAGTCGCTGGTTTTGTTGCTTTATCTTTTAGGGCTCTTTATTTTTATCTTGTTGTTTTTGGGCGGAGTTTTGCTTTAACCCTTTGTGACCAAAGTACCAACCCAGCACCTCACCGAGGGGAGCAGAAACCCGAGCGGTGATGTAGAGGAACATCCCAAAGCGTGCGGACTACAAGAGCCGTTCAATGGCACTGACTGTCCTAAGCTGGAAGGGAGGAGATCCTCCCCATCACTACTCTGACACCAGGGAGCGGGTCCCACAATCCCTACAGTCCCCAATCTCTACAGTCCTACAGTCCCCCTCTCCAATCATCTAGCCCACAGTCCCACATTCCAGCAGTCCCACAGTCCATTAGTCCTCCAGTCCAACAGTTTCCCCCACTTCATCCTTCTTACAGCCATTCATCCCACAGTCCCACATTCCAACAGTCTAGGAGTTTCCCTCTAGTCCCCGATTCAACAGTCCCAGAGTTTCCCCCAGCTCCATAGTCCTGTACCCCAACCACCCTGCAGTCCCCCAGCCCACAGGTCATCCGTCCAACAGTCCCCCAGCCCACAGTCTAACAGTCCCGTACCCCAACCACCCTGCAGCCATCCAGCCCACAGCACCACATTTCAGCAGTCCCACATTCTAACACTCCCACAGTCCATTAGTCCCACAATGCAACAGTCTCCCACCCCAACCATCCTGCAGCCATCCAGCCCACAGCCCTACATTCCAACAGTCTAGGAGTTCCCTCTAGTCCCCAGATTCAACAGTCCCACCATCCTGCAGATCCCCAGCCCACAGGCTATCAGTCCTACAGTCCCTCACCACCCCAACCACCCTGCAGATCCCCAGCCCACAGTCCCACATTCCATTGATAGACAAGTGCGATTCGTTTCGTTCCGAATCCCCGATTTCCCGAAATCCGTTAGCGGTGATCCAGTTGAAATTTTGTTTTTGGACGAATTTTCGTTCCAGCAAAATGACAGGAAAAAAAAACTCAATTTTATTTTTTTTAGTTTGCATAAGATTATTTTTTTTTTAGGACTCTTAGGGGGACACCACGTTTCCCCCCCCCCCCCCCCCCGTTGTTGGGGGCGGGGTTCCCCGCCAGCCCTAAGGCCCCATTCCTGCCTTAGGTCCTAAAATTCCTGCCAGACCTAAGGCCCCATTCAGACTGAGCGATTTATCGCGCGGTAATTCCCGCGATATCGCTCTCCAATGCAGGGCAATGGGGCTCTGTCCGTCGCTGTCGCGGGTCGTGCGTCGCTACGGCAGGACCTTGTTTGGAGCGGATTGTGCCGCGATCCAAGCTTGCTCAATGCAAGCACTTGCGCGATATCACGCAAAACGCAAATCACGTGACAAACGCGCTATTTGCGAATCGCTCAGTGTGAATGGGTCCTAAAGGGTCTGGTAGGGATTTTGGGGGGGAACCCACGCACTTTTTTGTGTGTTTTAACTTGGGGGGGGGGGGGTCCCTCCTAACATCCCTACCAGACCTAAAGAGTCTGCTATGAATTGGGGGGGAACCTCGTAGACAACTGCCATAGACTTTTGCCTCCGCTGAACTCCTCCAGCCAGACGTATGACGGCTTTAGCTCCGCCTCCCCGTCCTCTGGTACAAAGGAACCTGACACATTATTCTAACACATGTTTTGTTTTTTACAGTGTAGGAACAACATGCGTTCTGCATGACATGAGGATTCCCGGAGCACTGTGGGGTTAGCCGAGGAGAGAACACGGCAGCAGATGTCTCCTTTCAGGCATGCTGTCTCTGATTGAAACCTTTAGAAGAATCCATTCAGAGAGAGAGGGGGGGAAGGCAGGGGGTGGAGTCACTGTTCTGGGGGGTGGACTATTTTGCACAGCTACTTGCACCCATCAGCCCCCCCACCACTCCCCCGCGGCACAAGTCCCAAGCCCGCCACCGCATGGCCCCTTTATCCAGCCGCCTAGCTTCCGCAGGGGACAGGTGGATGTAATCAGCCAATAGTGGAATGGCTGTTGAAACCCCACCCGGGGAGCAAAGGAGCGGACCTGAGAAACAAAGTTGTCACTCAGTTCCGCTTCTCTGCTTGGCGGGCGGGTGCAATAATCAGCCTGCTATTGGATTTTGAAATAGAGGGGGGGCACCATAAAGGGGCTGCCTAGTTTGCCTACTTGCAGCACCGGCCCTGGGGGTGGAGTCACTGTTCTGGGGGGGTGGAGACACTCAGTACTCCTCCTGACAGGGCCTTCATCTGCTTTTCCCTCCAGCGCCATATTTGTTTAGACATCATCCAGGGTCACCATCTGGACTGAGATGCCGGCTCAGAGATGATACAATCATTTAAATCCCATTGCCTGTGCAGGTCTCGGCTGTGTTCACAAATGTCTGACACAGATCAGCCTCTGCTGCTACACTGTGACTGGATGCAAAGTTACAATGTAGAATCTGATCACTGGGGGAGGGGAGACCGAGGAGATGCTTCCTCCTGCCTGCAGCAGACTGATCACTGGGGGAGGGGAGACTGAGGAGATGCTTCCTCCTGCCTGCAGCAGACTGATCACTGGGGGAGGGGAGACTGAGGAAATGCTTCCTCCTGCCTGCAGTACTGATCACGGGGGGAGAGGAGACTGAGGAAATGCTTCCTCCTGCCTGCAGCAGACTGATCACTGGGGGAGAGGAGACTGAGGAAATGCTTCCTCCTGCCTGCAGCAGACTGATCACTGGGGGAGAGGAGACTGAGGAAATGCTTCCTCCTGCCTGCAGCAGACTGATCACTGGGGGAGGGGAGACTGAGGAAAGGCTTCCTCCTGCCTGCAGTAGACTGATCACTGGGGGAGGGGAGACTGAGGAAAGGCTTCCTCCTGCCTGCAGCAGACTGATCACTGGGGGAGGGGAGACTGAGGAAAGGCTTCCTCCTGCCTGCAGTAGACTGATCACTGGGGGAGGGGAGACTGAGGAAAGGCTTCCTCCTGCCTGCAGCTCCTCGGCTCCACCTAGCAGCCATAAAGTGATATTACATTGCATTCCACCTGGAAAGAACATGCAATGCTGTGTTATGGCCACTAGATGGAGCCGAGGAGCAGAGAGCAGAGGATATAAGTATTCATTGCCTCTGCTCCTCGGCTCCATCTAGTGGCCATAACACAGCATTGCATTACATTAGACCCTGGAAGAAATGACTAAGAACATTCGTTTTTGCCTCTATTCACACAGAAGGAATGTGTACGGATTCGCAGGGCGAGCGGCTCTGCAAATTGTTTATAGAGAGACCCCTCAGCGTTGGGATTAGATCCATAAACTGCTGTTCAGAAGTGTTAAGTGCAGGTAGGAGAATGGCGGCACCTCCATGCATTTGTTACCCACGTGAGACGAAAGACTGGCAGGATCTCCTTGGGGAGATTTTTCTTCACTTCCTGCGCCAGAGACACAACAGGAAATAAGGGGACATTTCCACTAAGTGAGCCTCTTAGATGGCACCAGAGCCGGTGTCCCCAGGGAGGTGTTCTAGAGTCCTAACACACTTCCTACCCTAGGGTGACAACACTGCTCCTCCATAGACAGTGCAGTGAGTGAGTGTTGTCACCCAATGCTGCTCCTCCATAGACAGTGCAGTGAGTGAGCGTTGTCACCGAACGCTGCTCCTCCATAGATACAGTGCAGTGACTGAGCGTTGTCACCCAATGCTGCTCCTCCATAGACAGTGCAGTGACTGAGCGTTGTCACCCAATGCTGCTCCTCCACAGATACAGTGCAGTGAGTGAGTGTTGTCACCCAACGCTGCTCCTCCATAGATACAGGGCAGTGATTGAGCATTGTCACCCAATGCTGCTCCTCCATAGATACAGTGCAGTGATTGAGCATTGTCGCTCCTCCATAGACAGTGCAGTGAGTGAGCGTTGTCACCGAACGCTGCTCCTCCATAGATACAGTGCAGTGACTGAGCGTTGTCACCCAATGCTGCTCCTCCATAGATACAGTGCAGTGAGTGAGCGTTGTCACCCAACGCTGCTCCTCCATAGATACAGGGCAGTGACTGAGCGTTGTCACCCAATGCTGCTCCTCCATAGATACAGTGCAGTGAGTGAGCGTTGTCACCCTGGGACAGGAAGTGTGTTACTGGAAGGATCTCCAGGTGAAAGTAAAGGGAAACAATAAAAGAAAGCTGCTGCAGCCGCCACATCTGAGGAGCGGAAGGATATAATAAATTACATTTGTGTTCTCGGGTTTAGAAGAAGAGAATCCCCGTGGCCCCCGAGGAGGGAGCGGGGGCGGGGTGATGGATGGCCCTACACGGAGCACACAGCTTCCCGGAGCCCCTGATAAAGGGAAGGTCCTCGGGGGTGACATTATATGAAGGATGTGTCGGGGTCACCGCGTCCATGTACCAAGCGTGCCGGCCATTCCTCAAACAGACATTTATCGCGTGTGATCAGCGCCGCGGCCTCGCGCCCTTTCCTCAGATTTATGAATGTACAGAAGAGCTTACACTCTAATGCAGAGTGGCACCGGCTGTAGGGGGACTACAAATCCCAGCAATGCAGAACTGTATATGCGCTGGACTCTGGGCTTGGCGACGCGCCGGGCTCTGAGACCCCACACAGCCCACCTGAACTTGTATTCGATAACGAAAAAAACGGTTTCGGTGCATCCCGAATCGTGACCCCATTTGCCATCTTGGTGAAATGGAGTCATTGGGTTATAAGGGCGGAATGGCCTTTAAAGGAGAACTTTGTCCGGCCTTTTCCCCATAGTTCTCCTTAGGGTAACGGGAGGACACAAAACACTCCGGGGGCCCATTGCCTGCTGGGAGCACAGAGGAACCCTGACACTAAAGCTGCCCATACACCTTGCCATTGTCGTACAATTTCCGCATGCGATCGCGTTTTCGTACGACAATCGCAAACTTGATGGGGAGTCTACAAGCGCAAGTGCGGCCCAATCGTGCGGCGCTCGTCTTTCCTGCGGCTAGAAGACTTCAGTGCGTTGGTAGGATTTTCGGCGCGCTGGTGTCGCGGTTGTAAAACGAAATTCGTACGATCAAAACAGCGCAAAAGTTTTTCTCTAAATCACAGCCAATCATCTAATTAGCGATAACCGCAGGTCTGTGCATCAGCGCCCCCCCCGGAGCGGTTACCGGGTGATACCCCGCCGTGACGTCATCGCGCATGCGCGGCGATCTTATTGATACCTGCCGGCAGCCATCTTGGTGATGGATGCCAGCAGAGAGAGGAGGGGACAGTCACCAGGCGGGATGAGGAAACCGCACCCCCCCTGGTGACGCCACTGCGGTGCATGATGGGCTGGTTGTGCGGAAATTTTATGAGGTTCCAACCATCGTACAATAAAAGTTGACCATGGTTGTAAGGTGTGTGGCCAGCTTAACATTAAACCTGATTGGTGCTCAGATTTGGGTGGGGTGAGATCAGATTTGGGTGGGGTGAGTTCAGATTTGGGTGGGGTGAGATCAGATTTGGGTGGGGTGAGATTAGATTTGGGTGGGGTGAGATCAGATTTGGGTGGGGTGAGATTAGATTTGGGTGGGGTGAGATCAGATTTGGGTGGGGTGAGATCAGATTTGGGTGGGGTGAGATCAGATTTGGGTGGGGTGAGAT
>NW_017307658.1:44402-48457 GCF_000935625.1 Nanorana parkeri
GGTGCAGTGATCACATTATAGCAGAGACCAGCCAGCAGCACCCAGGATTAGGCATCCCCGGCACCCCTATAGGCGTGCACACCTCCTGCCGGCCGCTGGGAGACGATAATATCTCCCGCCCAGAGCCCAGAGTGCAGAGCCAAGATCGCAGAGCCCAGAGTGCAGAGCCCAGAGCGCAGAGCCCAGAGCGCAGAGCCCAGAGTGTAGAGCGCAGAGCGCAGAGCCAAGATCGCAGAGCCCAGAGTGCAGAGCCAAGAGCCCAGAGTGTAGAGCGCAGAGCGTAGAGCCAAGATCGCAGAGCCCAGAGTGTAGAGCCCAGAGTGCAGAGCCCAGAGTGCAGAGCCAAGAGCCCAGAGTGTAGAGCCCAGAGTGCAGAGCCAAGATCGCAGAGCCCAAAGCGTAGAGCCCAGAGTGCAGAGCCCAGAGTGCAGAGCCCAGAGTGCAGAGCCCAGAGTGTAGAGCGCAGATCGCAGAGAACAAAGTGCAGAATGCAGATCGCAGAGTGCAGAGCCCAGAGAGAGCGCAGATTGCAGAGCCCAGAGAACAAAGTGCAGAATGCAGATCGCAGAGCCCAGAGAACAAAGTGCAGAATGCAGAGCCCAGAGTGCAGAGCTCGTGTGACAACCTCCGATGATAACACTCCCTCTAATACCGCTTATTGGCATCGGAGGAGCCGCTTCCCATCATGCACCCTGGTACTGCCACTTGGCACGGCTCCCTCATAGATAACCTGCCCGCTCCTCCTTCCCATGTATAAGAGCCAATTATAAAATATACCCGAGTAATATGAATGGAGAGGAACTGTTCCCACTGGGGGGGGGGGAACCCAGCAAAGACGGGGCCCCGGGGGGCCAAACACGACACAGACCTGTCATACAATAGCAAAAATAGTAATAATATCTTCTAGTAAAACAATAAAAATCATAGGGACGTCCCGATACCATTTCTTCCAGTCCGAGTACTGATACCGATACTTCTGCTCAAGTACTCGCCGATACCAATTACCGATACCTGTATTAGTGTCATGTGACCGTCCTTCTAAAACAATGCAGACTAATGATTTCAGGACAGTGGTGGAGCGCCGGGGCCCGGTCCCAGCTGCAAACCTGGGAGTTATGCCACTGACTCTAAGCTATAGAGGACTACAAATCCCAGCAATACATTATACAGCAATGCAGAATAATATGAAGCCACATACTCTGTGTTCCCCACCAGGGCTGTGCGCGGTCTGACCAGGGCTGTGCGCGGTCTCACCAGGGCTGTGCGCGGTCTCACCAGGGCTGTGCGCGGTCTCACCATGGCTGACTCACCAGGGCTGTGCGCGGTCTCACCAGGGCTGTGCGCGGTCTCACCATGGCTGCGGGCAGCGAGAAGGAGGACATGTGTGGCCAGGCCGGCGCTAAAAACGTCAGCTACCGCAGGTCCCCAGCAGCCTGCCCTGAGATCCCCAGCAAGCACAGGACCTCACGGCTCCTGTTTTGAAATGTACAGGGCCGGTATCGGCGCTGAGTATCGGCACAAGTATTAATAATAATGATATCTTGTGATACAAAATAGTAATAATAGTGAGGTTTGGTGATGTCACTTCTGTGCTGCTCTCTGTTCTCATTGCTGGAGAGGAAGCCGTACCCGAGGACCGGCAGTGCCAGGATCTCCCTGCTTCATCCGTTCTATGGATCCGCCTCCATCATTACCCCTCCAGTCATCACAGGGGCAACCAAATCTCACCGCTACCAAGATGGCCGCCTCCACTCAGAGACACAGAACAAGACGGGTTAAGTCAGTAATGGGGAAAAGATCAGCTGCAGGACGCCTACAGGGAGTGACTAGGCCTTTGTCCTCACTGACCTCTGTAGCAGCACGCACTCTGGAGCAATTCATCCTCAGAGTTCACAGCAAAAGCTCTCATGTCTTTGTCTGAGTCACTGCTGGGAGAGGGAACAGCAGCGGCATCAGTGTTCAGAAAAGCTCCACATGTTAGCATTAAAGAAGCCATCCTGGAGATGCAGTCAGTGGCTTTGCCCGGGCTAAGATGATGTCATCAGTCTGCTGCAGGCAGGAGGAAGCATTTCCTCAGTCTCCCCTCCCCCAGTGATCAGTCTGCTGCAGGCAGGATGACGCATTTCCTCAGTCTCCCCTCCCCCAGTGATCAGTCTGCAACATTGTAACTTTGTATTCAGTTGCAAGGTGAGAGGCTGCAGCAGGGGGCTGATCTGTGTCAGAGTGTTTAGCTGCACAGGCACCGGGATTCACATGATGGTGTCATCTCTGAGCCGGGATCTCAGTCCAGGAAGTAGCTCGTGCAACATAAAATATTGCAGCTGCCATTCCTGGCAGCAAAAGGGTTAAAAGATGGAAACGTTGCCACTGAAAGGGTTAAAGCCTCCACATAGAAGCCAGGGATGGAGCAGCCGGAGGATGGAGGGATGCTCGGGGAGGCGATCAGATCTGGGGGGACCGGACGGCGCCGGAGCTGATCAATCGATGGATTATTAAAGGGGCGCAGCATGAGAGATCAAGGACTATTCACTTCCCTGGTGAGTACCTACCTGCTCTCGTCATACACACCCTGCTACCTACCTGCACTCATCCGTATTCTGTATCCGGGGTCCCCGCTGTGACCACATGGCCGATCCCACCACCATCCATCACTCGCAGACACCTACCTACCCCCCAAAGACAACTACCTACCCCCCTCCCCCTTCACTGGCATAGACATCACCAACCTGCCCCCTTCTGTGGTAGAGACACCTGTCATCATCTTCCTAATGGACACTTACCTGCTTCACATGTGGAGAGATACCTACCCGGGAGCGGTACAAGATACTGACTTCTCTATCACCTACCTGTCCTTCCCCATGGATGATAAACAAGGCACCCCCAACCCCCCCTCATTGGCAGAGAGACACCTACCTGTCCTTCCCCATGGATGATAAACAAGGCACCCCCAACCCCCCCTCATTGGCAGAGAGACACCTACCTGTCCTTCCCCATGGAGTACAAGATACTGACTTCTCTATCACCTACCTGTCCTTCCCCATGGATGATAAACAAGGCACCCCCAACCCCCCCTCATTGGCAGAGAGACACCTACCTACCCCAGTAAAAGATACTGACCTATAGCTGTCCACCGTCACCCCCATCAATAGACCCCTCTCTACTAGACTGACCTGCCCCCCTTACCTGCCCGCAGTAGGTGCTCACCTATACCGTGTCCTCCTTGTCCGCACAGCCACCTACCTGCCCCCAGGTGTAATGAATACACAGGATGTTCTGCTCAACCCGATTGCCGTTACTGTGTAGATGATACATTGTAATCTCCTCCTTACATGGCACATCCGTGTGGAAGAGACTCGGGTCCCCCAATATATCTATATGTGACCCCCCCTTTCCCTTTATAATGTGGTCCTAGGGAACCCCCAGAGGTCCATATCAGTGTATGCCGCCCATAGGACCCATCTGCTGTACAGCATCGCCTTGTAGAATAGACCCAGGTCACCCCATATTATATATCCTATATGTGACCCCTTTCCTATAGAACCCCCAGAGGTCCATATCAGTGTATTCCATCCATAGACCCCCCATCTGCTGTCTTTTAACGTAGACCCCGGTCATCCCATATATATATGCATGTGACCCCCTTTCCCTTTACAATGTGGTCCTATAGAACCCCCAGAGGTCCATAGAACCCATCTGCCTGTAGACCATGTCCCTGTGGACTAGACCCAGGTCACCCCATATTATAGATCTATATGTGGCCCCCTTTCCTATAGAACCCCCAAAGTCCATATCAGTGTATGTTGTCCATAGGACCCATCATCTTATAGACTAGACCCAGGGCACCCCATAATATATACATGTGACACCCCCATTTCCATCCTCTGTGATCCCATAGAACCCCCAGAGGTCCATATCAGTGTATTCCATCCATAGACCCCCCATCTGCTGTAGACCATGTTCTTGTAGACTAGACCCAGGGCACCCCATATTATATGTGACCCCCTTTCCTCCAGCTGCCCCTATCAGTGTACACCATCCATGGCGCCTGCCCACTC